>NC_030858.1:35485639-35768463 GCF_000208745.1 Theobroma cacao
TTTGCCTAATTGTGTGTTAATTAGTTGTGCTTGGTGAATTGAGGGATTGGAAAAGAAATGGAGCAAGTTGGAATGAAATTGGACGCATTGGCCAATTTATTGGATGAAAAATCGACTTAGGTCAATACCGGGTCTAGATGGCTACCTGTGCATTTTTCATTTCATATCATGCATATATATCGAGCTTGAAATAGCTTATGACTGTTAGATACAATTTAATTAAAATATGTGCCATGAATTATGGCTAGGTGGTGAGCCATTAGATATGGGTAAAGAACTATACCCGTAGACTGAAAATAGGAGTATATCGACTCCTAGAACTGTGAGTAAACTTACTATCGTCTTAATTATCTAGAGTAGATTTATTTAATTGTGTGATTTTATGAAAAAATGGTTTAATTGGAAAATTATTGTGTTTTATGGGAAAATAGGATTTTATAAAATAATTTTATAAAATTTTTGAAAATTTAATAATGATTTTAAAAATAGAGTAATTGGAGACCTATACTATGATTGTGTTGTTTATCCATGATTTTACATTAAATGGCTTATGATAAATGTGGGTATGACTGGTTATTTTTATGATTTAAAGAATTTGTGAACTGCTTTGATTTGCCTTGAATGTGTTAAGTGAGCCATGTCATACTATTGTGATTTTATTGGTTTGTGGGTTATAAAGTGGGCACTGCAGTGACGGGGGTTCCGTGGGCTAGCCTAATTAGAGGGGCACGGTTCCCAATTATTGAGCTTACCTCGATTAGAGAGGCGAGTAGGATAACTCCCGAGGTAGGATTTGAGTGCACCTCACGTTCAGGCCACCACGTGAGAGTGAGACTCAGTTAACGCCAAGGAACGGCTGTGTTGTCAGAGGTGAAATGTGTTTGTGTGTGTGACAATAAATAGCCTTGGCGGTCTCGGTAAGATGCCTCTGCGGGGTATCCCCGAGAATGAATTTTTGGCAAGGGCCAAGTTTTTGAAAAGTGCATAAGCCATGTTGAGTAATTGAATGAAATTCAATTATTTATATGGGTTGGGATGAATTATTTTAACTGTCTCTTATTACTCGGCTTTAGATTATTTTGATGATGTTTGTCTACTCACTGGGATTATGTAATCATAATCTCACCCCTCTTCCTATCCATTTTTCAGGCTCATGACAATTTGTTGATAGTTGATTAAGACGAGAATTAATCTCGGAGTTGCATCCTAGAAAGTAAGGGTTCATAGCCCTACATCTTCTTAGTCAGTTGGAGACTCACGTGTCACTGTAAAAGTAATTTTATTCATCAGTTATTTGATTTAAAGTATGTATGAATATATTTAGCTTTTACACCATGTTTTTGGCGAGTTTCGGTATTTTCGAAGAAAAATGACGAAAATGCCCATGTGAGCCAGAAAGTAATATTTTATTGTTTTGATTTGAAAATGACTTATGATTTTTTTGAAATGTGAGATTTAATAACTGTCGCTCATTAGGGAGATGCGGAAGCTGATGCTAAGCCTTGCTGGGTTTCGATCGGCATTCGGGGTAATGAGTGCCTATCGAGACGTCGCAGCGGTTGTCACGGGCTCGATGGGAGTTTCGGGTCGTGACAATAATTTTTTGAATTTTTTTATCATTATAAAATGACATGTTATAATTAAGTGTTAGGTGTACTTTTAAAAAAAATTATTAAGTGTTAGTGTATAAATATTACATAATAACAGTATATCAAATATAAACCATTTAACAAATGCACATTAACTATAAAAAATAGACTTAAAATTAATTTTTTTACGCCTGTATTTTTTATACTATTGTAATGTAATTAAGTAGATTCTTCCTCTTTATGAAGAGCATATCATATTGTATATGCATAAAATGTTCTTTTTTTCTTTGACTACATTAATGTGGTCTAGGTGGAATTTTGGAGCTTTTGAGTTTAGCTATTAGTGGTGGAAATAATGGTTATAATAACAAGGACTTCCATAAGATTAAGGATGCAATATTATTTCCTATCTTAATGACAATTTTAATTAATTAAAAAACATGACAACCTTAATAACAACCTTCTTAAATATTTCAATGAAAAGCAAATGAAACTTATGCTTGGTGAGAGAGAAAAAAAAAGGTAAGAGAAGAATGCTTTAACTTTATTTTTTTTATATTTTTTAAAATTCTTTTACAACATTGACAAATTATATAATTTTTAATGTTAAAAAGTTAATATTTATATATATTATACAAAATATTATTATTGAAATGTTCTAATCCTAAGAAAGTGTACTATGTTACAAGCTCATATTTTTAATCCAAAATATACCAATTAGATAGAGGAAGACCGTTACTTATAAGTTCAAAATTTTTATGATTTTTAACTAACGTGAGATCCATGATATTTTTTCTCACTTAATCATATAATATTCTTGTTACACTTACTCTTTCACCCGTATAGGAAATTTTAGTGTTAAATAAATTAAGTTTTTCCATGCCTTTATATCTTTTTGAAGTAATCTCTCCTTGTTGGAAACCAAACAATGCTTAGAAACTTAATTGTTTAACATAGTGAAATGAAAGAAACATTATAAAAAGGCATAGAGATCGAATTGAATATTAGTTTGTACTTGCATAAAAGCCAATAAGCTGATTAGCAGGAATGACTACAGCTGCTCATTGGGATCACAACAAAATGCATTATAAACAGGAGAAAAGTAAGTTTAAGTCTTCTTTCTTAAACAATAGAGAATAAACTGATATACAAGTAGAACCATAGGTAGCCAAAATGTCAGTTGCTGCCTATCATATCTTCTATCAATCTTCCCATTGAAATGAACGAGGATCCATCTTTCATAACAGACTTCCTAGCCATCTCTGCCATTTCTTTCACTTTCTTTCTCACCTCACTGCCACCATCCATAACCAGCCGAACAGCTTTCTCTACCTCATCTGCCATCACAAGATCACTTGTACCTAACCTATAATCCAACCTCATCACTACTGCTAATCCGAGTTCCTTCATCAGATACGCATTGAGCTGTTGTTCAGCATGCATAGGCCACGTTACAATTGGCACACCAAACCACAAGCTTTCCAGGATTGAGTTCCAACCACAATGCGATACAAATCCCCCTATTGCCTTGTTGGCAAGAACCTCCACCTGCGGCGCCCACCCACATATCATCCCTCTACCTTGGATCCTCTCCAGGAATCCTTCTGGTAACGTCTCCTCAGTATTCTTGTCAGTTAGTGCGGCATCACTTTGTAGTGGTGATGAAAAACGCAAGGACCATAAGAATCTGTATCCACTCTGCTCTAGCCCCAGTGCTATTTCTTTGAGTTGGGGTGCTCCAAAGCTTCCCATGCTTCCAAAGCAAAGAAATATCACTGATGATTGAGGCTGATCATCAAGCCACGTCATGACCTTGTTGCGTTGATCCAGGTCCAACTTAGGGTGAGGCAGAGCATTGAGGTCAATCACTGGTCCAACGGGATAAATTGGAGGGTTTGGGCCATTGAGAAAATAGTTAAGGGCACTAGGCTCAATGCCTTCAAACGTATTTACCATGATACCTTTGGCATCCTTCAACCTTTCAGCAACCTTGATAAATGTCGTGTAACCTCCATCCTTGTTAAACAACGGTGAAGGCAGAAGACAAAGAGGAACAGGATTGACAAATCCTGGGATCAACTGTTCAGGATCCGTGATTTCAAATCCTGAGCTGTTCTGGCTATGTCGGGTTGGTAGGTACAGCATGAGACCCAGGGACGCTGCATTTGAGGCATAGTATATATAAGAAGGAAGACCCAATTCAGTTGCAATATCAATCATGGGCGCACAAAAGAAATCAAGAACTAATCCTGCGACTCGGCCAGAACCGGAGCTAGATTCCAGTGACACAATATTTCTGACAGCATTTCTGGCAGCAGGGATGTAGCTCTCAATGAATGCATAGATGTAGCCTTCTAGTGACATCAAAAGATCTAAGGAAGGAGGATCTAGTTGAGGGAGGTCAATGAGTTGGATTCGATCAGGTCGCGAAGCATCAAGCGATTTGGTGTATGCATCCACGAAAGCAGGTGAAAACCACGTCATCGAAAGAATAGTAATCCAAATTCGATCATCGTGATGGATCAGGCGCTTCGCAAATTCAATAGTTGAGGCCCAGTGGCCGGTTCCTGGTATTGGAATGAATATGAGCTCTATTTTCTTCATCTCTCAGCTTGTTTGATCTTTCTTTCTCCTCCCGTAGTCCTATTTAATACGTCCTTAACGTTGTAATATACCCTGGAAGAGACCAGACCAACCAAGGCAGTGCTTCCAGAACGATCCAACAACTCAAATGAAAGTGAAATGGGCGAATGAGCAGAGTCGAGGCTATAACGACTAACCTGTGGAGGAAAGGATAATAGAACCCAATTGCTGTCCAACTGGCTGAAGATATTTGCTTGAATTTGTGACTATGGTTGTATTCTAAGCTTCTTGTTTTAAGTTGTGGTGATTTGAGTAGAGTATGCCCCACGCACATCGGAAAAATCTTTTCTTTGGTGTTTTTTCTTGCTAAATTTCCACTCACAAACAAGATTAAAAAAAATAAAAGAATGGAAAATGAAAATAAAATGTGGTAGCATTTTTTTTCTTCAGGTACATTAATGTGGTTTAGGTGGAATTTTGGAGCTTTCGAGTCAATATATTATTTCCTATCTTTAATGACAATCTTAATTAATTAAAAATCATGACAACCTTAATAATAACCTTCTTAAATATTTCGGTGAAAAACACATGTAACTCATGATTGGTAATAGAGAGAGAAAAAAAAAGAAAAAATATATTTTGAATAATTGCCATTAGCTATCCCTACAACCAAAATTTATTATATCCTCTCAAGTTAATAAAAAATTAGAGAAGAGAAAATTAAAAAAAAATGCGAATCAAGTGTTAAAATTATTTTTGGGTACATTAACAAATTTGAAATTTACAATGTTGTTAATTTTTTTTTTCAAAAAAAATCTTTTTATCTCCATTTGGAAAAAAATTTATAAAAAAGTGATTTTCATTTTTTTTTCCCTTTAACTTCTAAGCCAAAGATGAAAACAGTCTTTTTCATTTTTATTTATTAAAAATTAAAAAAAATTAATATTTATTTTCAAAATCTTAAAATTTTTTATTTTTACTTATTAATGAAGTGAAATTTTATAATGATCTAATCGTGTATAAAACGTATATATATTATCAATGCATCAAATATAAATCTTTTCATTCACATCACTAACCGGAATTGCATGAATCCCAGACTCATTGGATTCCTTTTAAACAAGTTTAGAAAGCCTACCACACTCTTGGTCAAGTCAAACTATGGAGAAATTATTAACTAAGTAATGATAACATCAACTTTATTAATGCTTGTCATCATGAGATATGGAAAAATTCATTAATTAAGCATCAAAGAAAAGAGTTATCAATGTTCAAAAAAAAAAGTAAATATATATAAAATTTATATAATTTTAAGACAACCGAAAAAAGAAATTGATTACTTATCAATCCCATTTATTAACATTTTCAGTTCGATTTAATAAATACTTACCTTAATAAATAAATAAATAGTAAAGACATCGATGAAACTCAACTTTACTCAATTATCAATCTTAGTTGATAAAAACTGTTACTGAAGTGGCAGACAAGTTGCACTAATTAACGTTTCATGGAAGCTGGTGATTGACCGGATGACTCTTGGAGGGGGTTTACTTGGACTGGGTTAACCCATGGGACACGGGGAGGCCTTGTGACCTTCTTGCACCGCCATGACCAACACAATTTACAAGTCAATACGTCACAAAACTAAACTTAGCGGTCGTTGTTTCCTAGTTGGAGTTGGCACACTTAGGCATTCCGCTAAAATTAATTATCAGAGGTTGGTTAGTGCATAGCCAGCATGCTCCTCCTAGAATTTAATACAACGTTCTATATTGGAAGACTAAGGTATCAATGCGTTTATGTGAAAATGTCAACACTTTCATGATTATTTATAATTCCTGTTTGTTATATGTACATAGAATTTTATGTTTTGCTAGGCTCCGATAACTTTCCGAGCACAGAAGTTACTAAAAACCCCAGAAAGCAACCAGTTGTTTCACCTAAACATGGAAGCAGATATGACAATTAGATCTTCAAGTCCATTAACAGTATTTCCACTTTTGAAACAATTGGTCCATTGATAATATCTAAGACACGTTTGCTCTTTGACAACTTTTGAGCAATTCTGAAGATTTCACCGTCGCTGCTCCTGTTCATACCAGTGGCTAATTGGCTATATTTGAAGACTTTGAATACTCTGTCTGATTATTTTATTGATAAACAGAAAATACGTTGCAGGTGGTCCCGACTGTTGCAGGTGGTCCCGACTATGGCTAAACTTTATACTATAAAATGTGCCAAGTGAAGAGGAGGAATTGAGCACCTTTGTTTACTCGATCAAGCCACAAAAATTCAAGGAATTAGTCCCCACCAGCCTTTTCTTGTGGTGCAGTTCGATAACAATTATAGCGTTTCTGGTTCGGGACATGGCAGTATCTTGCTTGCCCGTCAGCATGCGGATTGGAAGCACTCTTTTCTCATTCAGCAGAGTGGCAATTCTACAATGGTGGATATGTTTGTTGCTAGCCGGTAGTTTTCCAAGCTCGACCAACGGAATCACAATAACCAGTTTCAGAGAATATGAGAGAGATCGCCAGGCCTTACTAGCGATTAAGTCTCAAATTCATGACCCGCTTGGAGTCACAAGCTCATGGAACAACTCTGTGTCCTTGTGCCGATGGAGGGGCGTAACATGTGGTCGTAAGAATCAAAGGGTCACCCAATTGGACTTAAAGAACCAAAATTTGAGAGGCTCCTTGTCACCCTATATAGGGAATCTCAGCTTTCTTAGGTTCATCGACCTTCGACACAACCTCTTGTCTGGTGGAATTCCTCCTGAAATTGGTCGTCTGTCCAGGCTTAAAATTTTAATGTTGAGAAATAATTCCTTTGGGGGAACATTACCTGCCAATTTGTCCCGTTGCTCTAAACTCGTTCATCTTGTCGCCGGACAGAACAGCCTTGTCGGGAATATCCCGGCAGAGTTTGGCAATTTATTGAAGCTGGAGAAACTAGGAATTGACACCAACTTCCTAACTGGGCAACTGCCAGTTTCATTAGGGAACCTTTCAAGTCTACGTCTTCTTAATGTAGGCGTGAACCGTTTGCAAGGGAGACTTCCTGATACGTTGGGCCAGCTACAAAGGTTAGTTAATCTTACACTGGACCAGAATAATTTCTTTGGCTTACTTCCTCCTCCAATTTATAACATCTCTTCCATAGAGATGTTTAGTCTACCAAGTAATCAGTTCCATGGGAGCCTCCCTGACGACTTAGGCTTCACACTTGTAAACGTTAAAAAAATTTATATTGGGATTAATAATTTCTCTGGGACTCTACCGGAGTCATTATCCAATGCTTCAAAGCTTGAGGAGCTCGACGTTTCCGATAACTTTTTCACAGGTAAAGTATCAATTGATTTTAGCCGCATAAATATGACATGGGTAAATATGGAAAGTAATAATTTAGGTAGTGGGTTAGTTGGTGATCTAGATTTTGTAACATCCTTAACTAACTGTAGCAATCTGGATACACTTAGTTTAGCTGATAATCAATTTGGAGGGATGCTGCCAAATTCTCTAACCAACCTTTCAACCATGATTACTGTAATCCATTTAGGTACTAATCGAGTAACCGGCACCATTCCTTCAGGGATAGCAAATCTTGTAAATATAATTTCAATAGGTTTGGAGGAAAATCGACTGACTGGCCCCATGCCTCATGCCATTGGTAAGCTTAAGAATTTGCAAGGTCTCACCTTGGGTGAAAATAAATTATCAGGGAGAATCCCAACCTCTTTTGGAAATTTGACGCGGCTAAACGTGCTTGCTTTATATTACAACGAGTTAGAGGGCGGCATACCTCCAGGGCTCGGCAATTGTCAAAATTTGGTGCGGATGGTATTAAGTGGCAATAGACTTACTGGTGTGGTTCCCCCATCAATTTTTAGTATAACAACCCTCTCAACTTCCCTAGAATTGTCCAACAATCTCCTTAGAGGCTCCCTGCCTTCAGAAGTAGGCAACCTGAAGAATATCCTGAACCTGGATTTATCCGGAAACCAGCTCTCTGGTCAAGTTCCCAGTGCCCTAGGTGGTTGTACAAGCTTGGAAAATCTCAATTTAGGAAATAATAATTTTTATGGGAGTATCCCCGACTCTCTGAGTTCTTTGAGGAGCATTGCACTGCTAGATCTCTCCCACAACAACTTTTCCGGACAAATTCCCGAATATCTTGAAAACTTGTCCTACTTGAAGTACTTAAACTTGTCTTATAATCATTTCGAGGGGAAAGTACCATCAAAAGGAGTGTTCAGTAACGCAACATCGACTTCATTGATCGGGAATGATAAGCTTTGTGGGGGTATTGCTGAACTGCATTTGCCATTGTGCCACTTCAATGAGCAGAAGAAATCGAGAACTTCTCATTCACTCAAAATAATCTTGATAGTTTGTGGGGTTCTTGGATTTCTTTCCTTGTCATTTTCTTTACTTTTCTACTGGCTGAGGAATAATAGAGAAGTATTGTCAGAGCCTTCATCTGTATTCCCCCTGAGAACTTCCATTCCAAGGATTTCTTATCAGCAACTCCTCAAAGCTACTAACCGATTCTCTCCAGCCAACTTGATTGGCCAAGGAAGTTTTGGGTCCGTGTATCGAGGAATGTTTAATCAGAACCAAGAGCAAAAAGTTATCGCGGTGAAAGTGATGAACCTCCAAGAAACAAGAGCTTCCAAGAGTTTCATTGCAGAATGTAAAACACTGGGTCATCTTAAGCACCGTAATCTTGTCAAGATAATATCTGCTTGTTCGAGCGTTGATTTTCAAGGCAATGCTTTCAAAGCCCTTGTCTATGAGTTCATGCCAAATGGAAGCCTGGAAGGATGGCTGCATCCGCCAACTGAAGCAGACTCCCTCGCACATAGAGAGCCAAAGATCTTGAACTTTTTGCAAAGATTAAACATCGCCATAGATGTGGCCTGTGCACTTGATTACCTCCATCATCACTGCCAGGTTCCGGTATTTCACTGTGATTTGAAGCCAAGCAACATTCTTCTTGACCATGACATGGTCGCCCACTTAGGAGATTTTGGATTAGCCAGGTTTTTTCCAAAATCCACGAACAAATTTTCCGGATATTCTACCAGCACTCTCGATCTAAAGGGAACTGTTGGTTATGCTGCGCCAGGTAAATTTATATACTTCTTTAAATGCATATTTTCCTTTCCAATCATCTCTGGGTCTTAGCAGTGGCTATCACTGCAGTTTTCTTTTTTTCTTTCCTATTAATGACAACCCTTAGCTTAACTGGAATAGAAGCTGGATTATTAATGCTCTTCATCTTAGAACTGTAATTCTTGGCAAAATTTAAGCTGGTAATAATTCCTATTTTTAGCAGAGTATGGCATTGGAACAGAGGCGACAACAAGCGGCGACATGTACAGCTTTGGAATCCTCCTGCTGGAAATGTACACAAGCAAGAGACCCACCGATGACATGTTCAAAGATGGTCTAACACTGCACCATTTCGCAAAGCTGGCATCGCCCGATCAATTACATGGAAGTGTGGATCCATTACTTCTAGCTGGGGATAACGAAGAAGAGAATGCAAGTAGCAGCAGAAACCCAAGCAGAGCACACAAGCGAGAAACCAAAATGAAAGAGTGCCTGATTTCCATCCTGAGAGTTGGAATTGCTTGTTCTGTTGAATCACCCAAAGATCGCATGGACATCGTCGATGCGGCTAAGGAATTGCATTTCATCAGGGACAAATTCCTTGGGGCCCGAATTCGGACACAAAGCTAAGCACATCTCTAGACTGGAGTTCAGTTCTTTCTTCTACCCAAAATCATGACATGCGTGTCAAACAATTTAGGCTTATCTTACCTATTTGCAATAAAATTTACTAAGCCCAAATTGCAATCAAATTGGGAAATTCAAATGTTATTATTATATTGAGATAAAAAGACAACAAGATTATAGCAAGCGCTACTATTTGATTTTTATTTATACAAAATCTAAATTTATATTACAAAAAACGAAATATTAGAATTAAAAGAAAATTCAGCAAAAATCACCGGCTCTTGCTATCGTAATCGACGACCTCGGAATCAGTAACGGACCGCGAGTGTTGGACGATGGACCGCCCGATCGAATTGATCCAATCCTCTTTCTCTTTCTCCGTATCCGCAACAAAATACATGGTGGAATCTCGAGTGGAGAGCTCGAAAGCGAAGGCCTTGTTCACGACATCCTCAGCTCCCTTGACTGTAAGACAACCGCCCACCGATACCACGCCACGTGGAATGGAGCCGCGGGTGACGGAAGCCGGATCCTTGAACCATAACAGCTTGCCTTGCTTCAGCACAAACCAGCGGCGGCGCCAGGTCTTGATGTAATCCCCTTGCTTAGTAAGCCAACCTGCTCGTTCGGGGTCGGTCCAGAACTCAACGCCTCTGTAGTCGTCCGGATTGGGGTCCTGACCCGTTGCCGCTCGCCATAGATTCTCCATTTCGTTTTAGAGAGAGAGAGAGACGGCGTTTGGGAAAGTAACTGATTAATTTGTATTTGTACTGCGAAGTCCTTAGGCCGTTTTGACTGGAGTTGGAGATTCCTGTGGCTTCCCCTAAAACGACGTCGTTGGATCAGTGAATAACAAAATTTCAAAAATGTTGATCCCTATGTCTGAAATTTCGGAAAGACGTATCTTTATGTCTATATAACAAGAATATTTGTGTTTTGAGAATAAATAATTAAGGATGTTAGTAATTCATAGTAGGAGAAGCTAATTAATAGTTGAGCCAATAATAAAGTACAAGCAAAAGGAATAATATCTCGAAGTTTGTCGTACGGAACATCGATTGAAGATTAGATACACCATTGCATTCCACCCACTAGTTCAATTTCTAGGATAATTTATTAAACATAGCAGAAAGATGCTCATGGCAGACATGTTTCAGGCTGAGAGATGGCAAAGTGAAGGATTGATCAGAAAACTTGATGAGGCTTGGTACTCTTACATTGCAGGCAGCAGGTATGGCAGCTTCTTGGCAGGATTGCAAAGCGACAAATTGAACCCAAACAGAAGAAGAGCATTGAAACAATCAAACCAGAAGATAACTCGATGCTGGATAAATAATAGAATGCAAGCTGACAAGGGGCCAGAGCACAGTGAGAGAATCATAGTTAATCAAGTTGCAAAAGATCCATCCTCCTCTTTGCCAATGACCATATCAAAGTTTATTTGTCTTTGTTTGTTTGGTGCTGTGGAGATAACCTTTCAAGTTGACTTTCGCATTGTCAGATTCTATAGTACAGCTTCTTGGAGCTGTGTTTTACGCTGAGAGGGGCTTGTTCTTGAGTTTCTTGGTTATTTCCGCAACATATTTACCTTGGTGAAAGGCCTGTTGGAGCTCTAGCTCGGTGGGTTCACGGGATCCATCGGCTGCGTAAGTGCCAGCACCGTAAGAGGAGCCACCCTTTACCTCATTCATCTCAAACATGCCACTGCCGAAAGTGTATCCAAGGGGGACAAATATCATACCATGATGTGCTAACTGTGTTACGGCAGTTAATCTGCAAATCAAGAAGAACAAAGAAAAAAAAACAGTCATAAACACAATTATGCAGATATGGAATTTATCCTCCAAATTCGATCAAGCAAAACAGTTCAAGTTGCTTTCAGAAAGGTATTTTGCTACCAAGAGCTTGGAAAATCTTCCTACAAGTTTTTATAGTATGAACTCATATAGCTCTGAGAACATATTATAAAGTGGATAAGAAGGAGCTTACG
This sequence comes from Theobroma cacao, assembly GCF_000208745.1. NCBI lineage: Eukaryota > Viridiplantae > Streptophyta > Magnoliopsida > Malvales > Malvaceae > Theobroma > Theobroma cacao. The sequence goes on from NC_030858.1 coordinate 35,497,543, forward strand.
CAGTAAGCTCCTGGCCTCCCCCATGGAAACCAGTACTCCAGAAGATACCAGCAGGCTTGCCGGCAAGTGCTTGGCATTCCCACAGCTCATGAGAAGCATCAAAGAAGGCCTTAAACTGAGCTGCCATCACACCAAAACGAGAAGGAAATCCAAAGAGAAAACCATCAGCATCGATAAGCTGTTCTGGCCTAATCTCCGGTACATCATTTGCTTTACCAGGTGCCTTCATCTTTTGCAGTATTACACTGGATAGTGTCTCAGGAACCTGTTGAATACAACCAAGTCTAACTTCATAACATTACAAGGCCTTTCTTTCTTTAAGGGATAATTAGGGATTCATACCGTAATAAAACTACCTGCCAAAGTGTTGCTTCAACACCTTGAACTGCATTAGCCCCCCGTTGCACTTCCCTTGCCATTGTCTCGACATGACCATATAACGAATAATACCTATCCAAGGCAGAAAAGAATTAACATCCAAGGTTATAATTCAGGGACGGGAAAATATAGGAGAAAGTTACAGCCAATTTCAAGCACTAAAGATGTGTATTGTTCTTGCACATTGGTTGAGAAATCGATACTCACACTATATACAACTTAGTTGTAGCCATGGCTGCGACTGGGCTGGACATTTGATCTCGATTCACCAACTGCTTATGCTGTATGCTAATTTCAATCACTCGCCTGGATAGGAAGCAAACTACATGATACTTCTTACATCATTTAGAAGCTGTGAAAGTCCTTAGTTCCTTAATTTTAATTTAAAATTAAAATTTTGATCAAGACTTGAAATTATTAAAGATTACTTGGAATTTGTAAAACTTTCTTTTCCACACACAACTTATCATGAAAACCCATAGTTTTTAACTTTGTATCCATAAATAACAAAAAAGGTATGTTGATAACAACAAATGCAGTGAAACAAAGTTAAAGAGAATCAGGCAGATCCCACAATTCCAAGTCAGGCATACTAAGAATTAAAGCTTCGTTTGGTTGATACTTTTGCAAAGAGCAAAACATAAGATATTAATAAAAAGCAAAAGGTAAATAGTGAAAAACAAATAACAAAACCACAACCAATGTATGAAACACCTGGGATATTCTTCTCCTAAATCAATAACTAAACCATCCAACTCCAAAGCAATAGGTAGATTTTGCAACCACCTAGACAGAAAACAGATGCATCACAAATACAGGTAAGCTATATCCATGGCTATTTGACTAAAAAGACCAAACAGCATCCTTAAAGTGATTCAAGGTAGAGTACACTGGAAAATCTATAGCAACAGGAAAGCTGTATCATCATCATCATCATCATAATATTTTATCCAACAAATGCCTAAGTCAGCAGAAAGTAGAGAACATTTCAGTAGATGGGAGTCAACTATAGAGAAAGATGACAATCCAATTGATGCATAGATAATCCAGAGACACCCAGAAACTGTTGCAAGCCCTTCATAGCACCTTCCCTGAGCAGAATCTCTTTTGCATCTATATAGAAAGACAGATAAAATCGAATAAAGGAGGAAAGAAGTTGAGACAAGTTACCTTATGTTGAAGGAGACCTTATTACAGAAACGTAGAAGAAAGAAAGAATGGCGTGAGCCAGGAGAAACAGATAAATGATGCTTTTGGGGTTTTGGTTTGTCTTCAAAGAAAACGTAACTGTAATCAGATAAACGCTTTTTCACGTGGCAAATCATGTGTTAACCGTTGCTTTACCTTATCTTAAAATATTGGGCATTTGTCATAGCCTTGAATTGTTCTTTCTCTAACACTCTGCCAAATGCTGCCAGGTCCCATGTGATTGCGATGAAGATTATTCAATTTGAAACATTTTTGTAAATTTTATTCGAAGCCTATAAAATAAAACTCAGACGTAGGCATCATATCTCAATATTCATGATGATGTATGATCCACACAAGTAACAGAAATAACTGGCGAGGGAGATCGTGTGAGGGGTAAGAGCCCTTCGGTAATATATAAATACATATATACATATACATATATATATACATATACATATACATATATGTATGTATATGTATATGTATGTATATGTATATATATCCAGAACTCGACTGGCCAACGAGATGAGAACAAGCTGTTTTTTCTTTCACATCCGAATCATTGAAAAAGAACTCCAAATCAAGTCTCTTTGGGGGTAAAAATGGAATAAGAAAAAAGGGTTCTCATCTATTCGCGCATTTCACAAATACGAAAGAACAAGGAGATCCACATTCTTCTCTGTTTAAAAAAACCAGCGACCATGGGTTGCCTGCCTGAGTGCTTCATTTTAGTAGCAACGTATGGACAAGAGATTACTTATTTCTCAACAAATGAAGACTCTGCAAGATCGATGGCACGGGCAAGAGCAGCAGCTTTGTTCTCACACTCTCTCTGTTCATCAGCAGGGACACTGTCAGCCACAATTCCTGCACCTGCTTGGAGGTGAGCAACCCATTCTCGACGCTTGTTGACATCCTTGTATGAATACATGGTGTCAAAACGAGTGGTAGATGGGAAAACGATGGTTCTTAGTGCAAGGGCAACATCCATATCACCAGAAAATGAAATGCCTCCAAACCCACCGCTATATGGTCCCCGCCTAGTGGCTTCTAGCCGATCAATCAACTCCATTGCTTTCACCTGTATTGCAGCATTATGGAAAATCAGAAACCACAAAAAAGTCAACCCTATATACTAGCCGGAAGCAAGAGTATTTGATCATTCTGGTAGAATTAGAAGAAATCCACAGGTTAGAGTTTCATATTTTGCGGACTTTGTTTGTTAAATTTCAAAACTATGATAAACCAGTAAAAGGAAAACCGTTACTAGAGATGGTGACAAGAAAGACCTTTGGTGCTCCACTAACAGTTCCAACAGGCAGTGCTGCACGCAAAGCATCCCAGCTACTTAAATCGTCGAGTAACTCCCCCGTGACCTGCAGATTTCAAGTACAACTTTCTCATCATGAAGAAGATCAAAAGCAAGCATCAGATAGCAGCTTAAATAATGGAAGCATATAAGCTTAAAGCTTACATCTCCCTCCATCAGAGCTACACATAATGTCTACAAAGGGGAGCATACCGTTGAGCTGATGTGCATAACATGGGAATATCGTTCAATATTCATCAGCTTTTCAACCTTAACAGATCCCGGCTTAGAAACCTGCATGAACAACCCATTTTAAGTACAGATTCACAGCCAAATGTACATGAGTAGAGAATATCATCAGAGATCCAACAGAGTGCATTGTCAACATGATTGTCAACATGATTGTCTCCATGCAATTATTCACAATCTTAAAAAAGCAGTGATATTGTATATTTGCCAATGCGATTGCACGAGCGAATGACCAGCATGGCACAAGTAAACCATCCATTAGACATTCTGCACAAACTGAAAGAAAATTAACAGAGGTCAATAAAAGAAAAATAAACCTTTCCAACATCATTCCTTCCCAAGTCAACTAGCATGATGTGCTCTGCACACTCCTTTTCATCGGCCAAAAGTTCTTTTTCCAACATTAAATCTTCCTTAGGTGTCTTCCCTCTTCTAATGGTCCCAGCAAGGGGTCGATTAGTAACCTTTCCCTGTCAACAAAGTGTAAGGACAAAATTGCTAATTAATGTCAGTTACAGCAATTCAACGTGATAACATGTTTGACAAGTGGGAAAGAAGGGGCAAGGGAATGGAGAATCTCAGTAGTACTCATAATCTGGCAGAAAACAAGAAGATAGGAAGAAATTATAATTTAAACATAATATGCATCAAAATACTCCAATCTAATCATTCTTTGGATTAGTGTAACAATTACCTTCTTCACACGTGTAAGAATTTCCGGACTAGAAGCAACAAGTATGCACCCTCTAGCCTGATCAGAAGAAAAGTGTATACAAGTTTAGAATTTCAACACTAAGCAAGCATTTCACAACCAAGATAAGGAGGCAAAACCTGCAAATACGTCATGTATGGGCTCGGATTAACAATTCTCAGTGCTCTGTATATTTCAAATGGGTCAGCAAATGTTCTCCGTTCAAAACGCTGACTTAATACAATCTGGAAAATATCACCAGCCAGAATATGCTCTTTAGCCTGCAACACAGCTTCCTTGTACGCCTCACTTGTCATGCTTGAGATCTCCAACTTAGGGCCAAAAAGACGAGTATACAACTTTATTGCACCTGCAGGCAGCTTTGGGCTGAAATTGATAATTTAGTCAGAAAAACTAAAACTCACTGTAGGAAGAAAAAGATGTTAAACGAAAGGTGTGGAATCATTAAGAAAACAATCACTCACGGATCAATATCATGCACTCTAGATACTAAACTTTCCAACCGTTTCATGCCATCATTATAGGCCTCATCCACCGAAGAATATTGATCTAATCGCACCCAATGAATCACAAATGCTTTCTGAGGTAAAAAACGTTAACAATAAAAGGGAAAATTATATTCTCTAAAGCAGCCATAAAGTCCAACCAAAAAAATTTAAAATCTAGACCTAGAAACACAAGCCAAAAAAATTGCAAAAAATTAGTACAAAAGAAAACCTCGTCAAGTTGTATGATGTACATTTAATCAACAACAAAAAGATGTGTAATGTACATCAATCTTGGCATCACTATGATGGCCTTTGAAACAGCTTTTTGGTTTCGATAGAAGCTTTACTAAGTGGTACAAGATTTCTCCACTTAAATTTGAGAAACACCCAAAAGAAATAAGAGCTGACACTTAAAGATACAAATATTCAACCTTGTAAGCAAAAAAGAGGGAGATGCCCCCAAAAAAGAAATAGTTATAGCCTATAGGCCAAATGTAAAATACCTTCTCAACATGGTCAAATACAATCACATCACCGTAGAGGCCTAGATGAACATCAGGAAGGTTTCTGTCATCCAGGGGAGCACTAGAGAACGGCAACTTCTTCTTCTCTACATAGCGCACCGTGTCATAAGAGAAATAACCAACCCAGCCACCTGAACAAGGACATTGTATATTACACCTTAATTTAGTGTCTTAAAAATTTAAAAAAAAAAAAAACCTACCACTTGACTGCTTAATTTTTGCAGAAATGTTGTTCAAAACAAAGGAAAAAGTCCAATATCAGCACAGAGATGTGCAACTCAATTGTAGCACAACTCCAGAGTATGAACAAAGTTTTGCCAGACTAGTTCCTATAGAAACAGAATTTAAAAAAAAAAAAAGGACAAGATCGGAATAAACTATAAAGTTGATGATATAACCTTTAACCAAAAATCCACAAAGGGGTATCATGAAGATGAGGGCAAAGCCGTTAGTCCATGTCACTCACCACAAAAAACTTCAGGAAGCTCATCAATACGTTGCGGCTCCCATCCCTCCATAATTCTCCGTGGGACAATCATTGGATCCTCCACAATCTCCTCTGTCCTACACCCCTCCTCATGGTTCAAAATTGTAACCATATTTCCTTTTGCCACAATTTCAATGCTTGGCTGAGCTCCAACCACACTATACCTTCCCTAATTAACCCAAAAAAATAAAAACATTACTTAACCACACTATAAACATATAAAACGCACACAAAGAAGGAACTTACGATACTGGAAGTCTGCCAACCAGGCTCAACCGACTCAAACAAAAAGCTTGGAGCATCCCTATCATCTTCCTTAACCAAACATCGATATGCTATCACCGGCGTTAAGTGATCCGAGAATATACATCGGAAAAGAGGAACCAAATTCCCATTCTTCGAAGCTTCTCGAAATTTCACCGACTGGTCAACTGGTAACAATTGAAACCCACATAAACAAATAAAAATACGTTTTCTGAAGAAAATAAGAAACTAAAACATTCAATATTTTAATTGATTTAATTAGATTTAACCGAGTAATTTCCTCTTTAAGAAACAAAGGTAGAATTTTTCTTTTTAATTAAAATTCCCTGTCCTCTTGCCTTGTATTGCCTTGAGAGTAAATCACAACATAAATTAACCCCTTAGCCGCTTTAAAATTATTAAATGTTAATCAAAATTAGAAGGAAAGCGACATCTTTTTCTACTACAATTTCCGGGGAATCCAACAAAGCACTCTAAAATCAATAAAAGACATTTTCTTCCTTGAGATCGTAGTGAGAGTGAGAGTACCTAACGAAGAAGGTGATGAAAGAGCAGAGCATTTGAGTGTACGGATGCGGGAAGTGGAGCTGAGAAGTAAAAGGGACCTGGAACGGTAGCCGGACAATCTGGCGTTGAAGTTAACGGAGACGGTTGTAGAGGGACAGAGTGGAGTCGATGGAAGCTGACGGGGAGTAACGGCGGCTAGGGTTTCAGTGGTGGTGGCCATAGCACTTGTGGTTCGACACAAGAAACTGCGGTGCTAAACGTTTTCCATTTCTTTTAAAAAGAAGACAAGCACTCAAACGAGGGAATTGTAACAGAGAGAGTGTGTCGGTTCGTTGGTTTTGAAATGACAAGTCACAAGTACACTGTTTTGTTGAGCTCGGGTCGGGTTTAGTTGGGCTTAGAAATTTTTTCAGCCAATAATTGGGCTTGAATTGACTCTCATTTGAAGATATTTTCTTGGATAAAATAGCCAGCTAGGTAGGAATAGTTATACGATTGAAAATTATAATATTTATTCAATAAATTAGTTGGAATTATTATTATATATGAAAAAGACTATTAGAAATGTTAACATCATTCCCTACACGATTTATCAAAAAAATATCATCATTATTTGTATTCTAGCCATACAAAAAAAGTTGTGCTAATAGTTTTGATAAGTGTATTAAAAAGAAATATAGTTCCCTATTTACATAAAAATTTATTAAGATTATTTTCTTCTCAATCATGTCTTTTTTTATTTTGTGCTTTTAATAATCTCTCAAGTAACCAACTTTTTTAACACCCATATCATATGTTATCAATCAAATAATTCTTCACTATTTGGGTATAATGTTTAAAAACTTTATGAACTATTTAAAAAAATTCAAATAAATTTTTATTTTTGTATTATATTCAATCAAATCCTATATGCTTTTATTATAAGTCAAATAAGTCTTTACATTGTTGTTAATCTAAATATCACTTATTATTTTATATTATGTGATATTAACATGTCATAGTAGATGTAACATAACGTGATGATATTATTATATGATATTTTTATTTTCCACATCAACATCACCTCAATGTTATGTGAATATAAAATAACACTTGTCATCTTAATTAATGATAGTTAATTAATCGTTAGTTATAAAGATTTGTTTGGTTCAAAAATAAAAATATAAAAACTTGATTGAATATAATAAAAAAATAAATATTTATTTAAATTATTTTAAATAATTCAAATTTTTTAAAATATATTTTCATATTTATCGGACTATCACATCAATATATTTACATTATTATCATTATTATTTTTATTATTATTATTATTAAGACATGTTATTTAAATAATATAACATACTAAAAGTATAAAATTTAATGAAAAGTTATGCCCAAAGATCATTTTATGAATTAAAAAGGTTCAATTTATTTTTTTTTCTTGGACCAAAAAGGAGCCGTGGCATGGAGAAAAAACGGAAACGTTTTGCATGTGAATAAATTAAAAATAATGGGACCACAAAAAACAGTGCAAAGCAAGTAATTAATTAATTTAACGAAGAAGATCGAAGAAAACATCCTATTACTTACTTGCTTGTGTGGGCCCAATACCGAACATCAAAGGATGAGCCCAAAAAATCCACCTTTCAAAGTATAAACACATAATCATGCAATGCAACTCCACTCCATTCCACCGCAGCGGCTCCACCCTTTTAGGGTTTCCATTTTAACCGCTTTGTGAAGGGGGATTTCGCAGAAGCCAAGCAAACATGGTTGTGAATACGTCCAAGAGGGAGAAGAAAGAGAAGTACGACCAGAAACTGTGTCGTCTCCTCGATGAGTACTCTCAGGTCTTGATCGTGGCTGCTGACAATGTCGGCTCCACCCAGATGCAGAACATCAGGAAAGGTTTGAGGGGTGAGTCCGTCGTCCTTATGGGAAAGAATACTATGATGAAGAGGTCCATCAGGCTTCATGCTGAAAACACTAACAATGAAGCCATCAGAAACCTCATTCCTTTGCTTGTGGTATTGGATCATTTTATACATATACATACACACACGTAAATATATATATATATTTCTTTTTTTTATAAACTTTTTATCTGCTGGGGTGTTTTTTTGTCCATTTTGTTGAGAAAGTGTTTTGCTTGTTTACCAGGGGAATGTGGGGTTGATTTTTACCAAGGGTGATCTGAAGGAAGTTCGTGAAGAAGTTGCTAAATACAAGGTACAAATATATTGATACTAAGGTTACTTTTTGAATAAATATATGTTAATGGTAGAGTTTGTGTATTATATTTTCCTTATATTCACTTGTGAAAATTGTTTAACCACATGATTAGTTGAACTATCTCCGTTGTAAATTACCCATTTTATTGATTTCCATTTGTTTGCTGCCTAGTTTGTACAAATAAAAAGATGACCTTTTTCTTTTTGTTGCAATTCAAGAAATTATCTTTTACTAGTTTTGCAGATATTTACCACCAAAGTTCTAGTTCGCTTACGAAATTGGCCACCCTTTGATGATTAAATCTGTTCTTTGGACATGTATCTGATTTTATGTCAAATATTTCTGACAATTTTATGCTTATCTACAATATATCTTCGCCTTTTGTTTATATTGCTTGGACTTGGACTTGGTATGCTTCCGACTTTGGTCTCTTGTAAATTTTTTCCAAGATTTGGTTATATTTGGATGTGGTATACTTATGTCAAGCTTTGAGGTGTAGGATACATGTGAAATGCAATATTTTAATCGTATGGCTTGACATGAACAGGTTGGGGCTCCAGCGCGTGTGGGTCTTATTGCTCCGATTGATGTCGTTGTGCCCCCTGGAAACACTGGCCTTGATCCTTCTCAAACTTCCTTCTTTCAGGTTCATAATCATACTTAAAGTTTTGCTTTCACAAGCTCTTAAATCTCACATTTGAACCTCTGATCAGGTGCTTAACATTCCGACCAAGATCAACAAAGGTACAGTGGAAATTATCACCCCTGTGGAGCTGATTAAGAAGGGTGACAAGGTTGGCTCATCTGAGGCTGCCCTTCTGTCTAAGCTTGGGATAAGACCATTTTCCTATGGTCTCGTTGTCCTGTCTGTTTATGACAGTGGATCAGTCTTCAGCCCCGAGGTGCTTGACCTAACTGAAGATGATCTTGTCGAGAAGTTTGCTAATGGGGTGTCCATGGCTGCTTCCCTTTCACTGGCTATTTCATACCCAACTCTCGCTGCTGCACCTCATATGTTTGTGAATGCCTACAAGAATGCTCTTGCTGTTGCTGTGGCTTCAGACTATTCTTTCCCTCAGGCTGAGAAAGTCAAAGAATACCTGAAGGTTGAATTATCATGCTTTCTTTAATTTGTCTTATGTCTTAATTAGTTTTGTAGCCTTGACCAATTACTAACGGGTTTTGACGAGTAAACTTGTAGGATCCGAGCAAGTTTGCAGTTGCTGTTGCTGCAGCTGCTCCAGCTTCCGGTGCTGCCAATCAAGAGAAGGTAGAGGAGCGCGAGGAGCCCAAAGAACTCGTAGAGGAGTCGGAAGAAGAGGACCTGGTTGCTGGTCTTTTTGACTAAGTAATAAATATTAGTAGGTTGATTTAAATTACTTCGCAGTTAAAGAACTAGATCTTGGATCAGTGCAGGAATTTTTTATTCACATGATGATACTATGTTGGATGATATTGTTTCCCTTGTTCCACAATTCAGCTTTTGAAACTTTTAGTACACTATAGCTTTCAGTTTGTTGATGTACTATAGCTTTTGAAATCCTCCCATGGGGAGGTACTACTTGCCAAGAATGAAAGAGGATAAAAGACAAACATTTCGATGTCCTGCCAGCACTTGTTCAGGAGAAGCCATTTTATTCCTTGTTTTCCTTTCCACTCTAGCAGTATATTCTCTTCCTTTTAATCTCTTTTTCTCCTCTCCAGGAAATCCCACAGGCACGGACAAACTAAAACAGAGAAACATTCTTGCATATGGGTTCATAGTTTAAGCCATGTCATCTTGAGGGTTGAGTTTTTGATGAAGGTGGAGTGTTAGGAGTTGAGGTATATCCGAATCAAATGCTGATAAGTTGAGCACTTGATTTTGCTCTAAGCGTGTATACATGCATGGGATGCTCCGTGTGCCACCGTCTACGTTTCATATGAAATTACATTCGGTAAAGCAAGGTTCTAATCCCCAATACAGCACGAATGTCACGTGCATATACACACAAATAGACAAGGGTGCAGTAGGCAAGCCCACCCAATATTCTCCCCACCTACATTAGTAAAGATTTACTCCTCATATTTCTGATAATATCCTACATAAAAAATTAAGTAAATTTTGAAGTCAAGAAATTATATTTTTTATTTAAAAAATATTTATTGAGTGAAAAAAAATATCTTTACTTGTAAACCAAAAATCTATCTTATATCAAATTCATTGTACAAGGACTTTTATTGTGCAAAGATTTAAAAAATCTTTATTAAAAATATTTATAAAAAGAAGTAATGTAATAAAAGAACCAAGATAACACAAGAATCCCATCAAGAAAAAAAATTACGCAAGAATATATATTTTCAAAAGTTTATGGCAAAAAAAAAAGAACCCCTATTTTTGAAATTTACAATTTGTATAAAATTGTCAATAATTGCATGTTCTCTTGCATTCCTGAAAGAAAGCTGTGGCGGATGGTATTCCCCCTCAAAGTTGCAATGGGTTTAGTCGTTGCAATACCCAAGTAGAATAAACATGACTGCAGCTTCAGGATCAAGCTTATAATGGCATGCCTGTTGAAATAAATTAATGTTCAATAAATAAGCCAATGAAAGTACAACCTCACCCAACTATAACACTTGCCTTGCCTGCTGGTGAAAGGCGACAAGTTTCATAAGTAGACACAGAGATCAACTTTAAAATAGATTTGACTAAATGCAACCTTGATTGTCCAGTTTATAACACAAGAACAGTGGACTTGACACTTGATAATATTTTTTCGTATCAGTCGGTCCCGTCCTGTCTTGGTCCTGGCAGAAAGCTATATATGGTTGTAGTTTAATCTATTATGCTTTGACGTGCGTGCATGCATGTGCATGCATTGTCTTAACTAAGAACTACGACAATGGCATTTAATAAATGAAATGCAAACCTATAGCAACGTCATAATAACAATTGAACATCTGATCAACACCATCTGACAAAATTTGATTTGGAAGAACAATCGCATGCATAACAAGTAGCATATTTAGAAATAATTGTAGAAACAGTGGCTTCAAACCTGAAGTTAGGAGCAGGCACATTGAACAATTTAGACAGCCACCAAATCTGAGTCCTTACGTAACTCCTTAATGCCGAATTACTGGAGACAATTCCGAAAGAATCGAACTCCCTGTTCCAGGTAAATGGTTGACAGTGAGAAACAAAGCTCAAGAAGACAAAATGCTATCTGTCATTCTCAAATGACGAATTTCTACCTGCAGTGCAAAGGAGATATCGGCTTCATCAACCTTTAGTGTTACTCTCTTCGATTTATCATCACGAGATTGGCCTAGTTTGAAGAGCCCCTGTGCATTGAATCAAGTCAAATACCAGTTTCCATATTTGGTCAGGTTAGATAGTTAATGCCTTTCCAAGAAACAGTTAAAGCCGTCACCTAAAGCTAGGTTAAGAGAACTGAACTCAAAAGTCAAGAATAGGTACACTCTACTTACTTGGTCATTTAGCACTCGGCACATGCTTGAGAATTCCAAAATTCCAACTGGTGGTATCATTGCTGATTTGCAGATGTCAATATAAGATTTATTTAGCTGCACCAATATAACAACCTTATACATCAATTAGGCAACTAATAATACTGTCAAACGTTTCAATTAATGTCAAGCATTGAGGAAAACACACCTCCCCGACAGTTGAATCCTTCTTTCCACCACGGAAAAACTTCACTGCAGAGCAAAGTATAATCTGCAGTCAAACATAACAGCATGAGAGAAGATGAAGAAGCAGAGGCTTGACTTTGATATTAATTATCAGTCTATTTTATTATTAATAGGTTATTACTGTAGAAGTGAAATTAATATTAATGATCAAACTTACTTGTTGATGCTGAGGAAGAGACTGTATAGTGTCAACTATATGTGATCTGAATGTCTTTGACAATGCAAGAGCCATATGATCAATCCTGACCTGAAATATATCATTAAAACAATGTGTAAGCAACTGTAGAGGCTGTCATAGGTAAGCATGATGTGTAAACTAACATAACAAGCTCAAGTTTGAAAGAGGTTAACATTAACCTATTGATGACCACTTACGGTATTATTTTCTTCTGATTGGAAGATTTCAAGAGCCGGAGCTGTCTGCTGACTAATGAACTCCTCCTCTACAGATGCCAAACTCAGGTTGCTTGCAGATTCTCTTAATTCTGCTTCTAGAATTTCCATTGCACTCCTGGAACAAACTGAAGAATGTTAGCCAATAATTTAAAGTGACTACTCGAGTCAAAGCAGGGAAGATCTTATTCATTAGGAAGCAAACTATCTACAATGTTGATTTGTAAGAGAGAGAAAAAAAAAGAATAAATTAGGAATTTGAAGATAATATATCTAATATAGCTTAGCTTAAAGCAATGAAAATAAAATGCCTTGAAAACAAATAGAATTTAAAGTATATTTATTATAATCAAACGTGCAGGACAATCCCTTTTGAAACAACATTAAATTGCTGCATCTGTTGTCAATTTTAACTAATATAAGTTATAATGTCACTTCTAAGACCTAATTGGTCAAAGACTGAACAATTGAATACAAGAGACCATGGTTAAGTTTGCAGCAACAGCAACGAAACACTGACCTACATACACAAAGAGCCTTCCGCATATCTCCAGATGCAGCTGCAACTTTCTGTTAAATTTCAAGCTGTCAGTATCTATTGATAGTAAATCAATTGAAGATGGGAAAAGGCTTTCAATAGAAGAGGTCAGATCATATAACTCACTCTGGCACAAAGTTCTAAAGCTTGCTGCTGGAAGACAATATATGGAAGTACCTATGAGAGTGTAAAGTCATTAAAACTCAATAAGATCATATTAGAAGTATGTCTACAAAGAAAAAGTGGAATGTAAAAATTACCAGGAGCCTCTCTTGAAGTATTGACAAGATTTGATCTTTAGAGTAGGCACGGAAGGTTACAACCATAGGCTTGCCTAACAGAGACGTGGTAGCATAACTAATTAGTATTACCTCCAAAACAACCAACCATCCATATTGCATCATTGCAACTAGCCACTACTACAGAAAGGAACTAAAGCATTGCTTGGAGTTAATATCAGCAGAGAAAAACAATAAACAGAAAAATTCAGAAAATAATAAACTAGTAAGTAATAAGGAGAAAATCCATAACCCCCAGGTTCATGTATGATGGATGCTAAATACTGCACTACTTCAAAATGCTTTTATTTTTAACTCTGTTCCTTAGGTGGCAAACCAGAAAGATACTGGATGACCATCCACCATTTTATAGTTGAACAATAATCAGGAAAAGATAAAGTTATAAGGCAAGCTTCAAGAATCTCAAAGAAACAAGAACTGCTACCACAAGATAATTTAATAATACCAAGCTTAATGTCATTTTTGACCACTGTAACGCAAGTGAGGAGCTCACAATTCAATGACTGAAGTCTTGGAAGAAACCGATCAGCTAGGTCAATAGAATTTGCAATTCCTGCAAAAAAAAAAAAAAACAGAACAAGAATAAAATCCATGAGCGAATAACAGCATGAATCAAGACAAATAAGGAGGGAAAAAAACACTGGCAATCAAGACAATTACATAGAAATGAGCAGATTTATAATGACATAGTTGCAATGAATATACCTATCAATATACATCTGGAGAATGGAAAAGTTGTAAGCATGAAAAGATCATGAAGCACTGCCCTGTCCTTCGTAATCAAATAATCCAACTCATCAGCAATAATCAACCTGCAAAAATTCATAATTTTTTTATCAAGGAAAAATGGAAGAGGAAAATAAAGATGATTCAAGCTAGTGAGGGAAAATTTCTTACATCATCTTTGAGCCAGCTCGTGCCTGGTTATTAGAATACAGTTTCTGTAGATGTTGTAAAGGTGATGTCGAGCCCATAGTTTTCTTCCTTGGTTGGTGCTTGCCAAGAATCTGTCAAGGTGATTATCAGGTAAATCTGTGCAGAATTCAAAGGTTCAATCTTGATAAAGTCTGAATAACAATACCTTACTAAAAATCTCAGATGTGTTTGCTAAAGAAGTACAATTCAGTGCTAATACTTCAAGTGGCTGCAAATCTTCCTGCTACAAAAAAGACAAAAGAAAGTAAATAATTGAAAATGATAACCCATTTCAATTACATTCTAAGAGGTGAAGGGATAATAAGCAATGAACCAACCTTTGTTGCCCAATCAATAACTTGCTGTTTTACTTTATCCATTGATAATGATTTCCCTGTCCCAGGACATCCACATGCATACAAACTCCCAGCTTTCTCTTGTTCTATACATGCCTTGCAAAACTCTAAAACCCTTTTCTGTTCATCTTCTCTGCACACAATAGTTGATGGAGCTGTTGAAACATGCAGTGCCTCCTTCACGGCCCTCATATGCTCAACATCTTAAAAATAGACAAAACCAACTCAATATTAGCAGTGATTGCTTAAAAGTTAAAATTAAAAAGCAGAGAGAGAGAAAGAATCATAGAATTACCTCTCGGATTCCAATTCTTCTTCACTGGTTTTTCACTAAAATCTTCCTTAATACCCTGTAAATAAATAAAATTAAGCAATATTAACAACCAATTAAATATTATCCATTCTTTTGTATAACATGTATTTCATCAAACAATAGAAAGAGTTAATTGATAAAAAATAATTAAATTTCCTATTACTTACATTTTACTCAATGATCCCAAAAATAATAACAAATGTTAAAAGTGATTTAAACAATAGCTACCAAAAAATAAACAAAGCAGTAAAACTTGTATCGTAACAGCTCACGTTTGCAGGGCTGTTTGGGCTCGAATTCAAGCGACGGCAAGGCGATTTAAGTTTCATAGGCGTCGACACCGGACTCTCTCTCGCCGCGGCTGCATCGGATCTTAACCTCCGTTTCTGAGGAATACAACAGCCGTTGGATCCAGCGATGTCGCCGCTCTTGTCAGACTTGATGGCGGCTACGATCTCCTTGAAGGAAGACGAGTTTCGATCAGCAATTGCAGGCATTGTTGGATTAAATCTTCGATCGGTTGGAGAAATTGGGAACAAAATTTAGGAGTTTCGATTGATGAGAGGGCGAGAAATATTGGAGGTATATAAAAGAAAAACATAATTAAAACAAAGAATGAAAATGAAGAGCGGGGAAATGCTTTTCGCGGGAAAATGTAACCGTAGCATTTTCGTCTCCCGCCTTCTATTCGGTTATTTTTGCCGCCCCCCCGGTTAATTACTCTGTTTGTAAAATGGGCTTAGCCCAATAATGTCCTATGGGTCTGAAACGGAGATCTTAGTAGGCTAAACTTATTTACTCAATTAAGGACACTCTCGTTCACCCTACAAGCAAACACTGGCCCAACAGAAAATGATACCATCAAAATAAAAATTAGCTGAGCTTTTATTTAGTTGATATTTTTAAGCATTAACTCTGAAGAGACTCGTGTACTATATTGGTTTATTTAATTTATTTTCCTTTTTATGTGACATGTGATTTACTTAATTAAAATAGACACATGACAAAACTAAAATTTAGATTCGTCGGTTGTCTATTGGCCGGTGCCAGAATCACAAGGAAAATCATGTTCCGATTCATCTCTTTCTCTTCTTTTTTTTTTTAGTTGCAGTAATTTTCTAAAAATCTCTTTTTTTCAAGAAAAAAAATGTTAGTATTAAAGCTTTAATTGATAAAAATCAGCATGTTAGACTTAATTACCAATGGGAACCAACCTGCCACATTCCTATCCATCAATTAGGTAAAATTTAAATTTAAAACCATAATCGGAAGTTAATTCAAGTTCTCTTGTCGGTATTGAGCATGACAGTCCAAAAAGGGACTACTCCAAAATAACGAAGTAATCACGTAATAAACTTTTGTCCTCTACTAAGCATGCAAACACGACAAATGTTCTTGCCGAAACTCTAGATGAGGCTTGTTGAGCACATACATACGTATTCTTTGTGCACTATTTATAGCAAAGAATTTTGTCACAAAGCCATTAATCGTGTGGTGTATTTAGTATACAAGCATGCATTTTTCATGTGACACATTCATACGCGTACTCATACATATAATAAAACATTTATAAATTAATCACTTCAATTAAATTATATTTTTAGTCAATCTTAACTTAAAATTAACATGGTAAATTAATAATTCACTAAATTTGTTAGATAATAGATTTAAAAAAAATACACATAGATCTCACTTGATATATAAACTAATAATCTCCTATACATCAAAATTTATATATATAATATATATATATATATATATTATATATAATATAATTCAATTAGGAAGCTTTTGTAAAATATAATTCTAAAATTTTATTATTTGTTTCTCATTGAAGTAAATATCTCTTTGCACCTCATTTCTAATTTTTCTTAGTATACTAACAAGTTCTTGTGTAGTGTTCTCGTATTGTAAGAAAAAACTATACAATGTTATTTTTTATTTTGAGTGCATCTTTGCGTGAAACAGATTTGAGAACAGAACAATCTTTTTTGTTATTTCTCATAAAGTTCTCAATAATTTACTCATTACGAATAATGATAATTCGTAATTTAGTAATTAAATAATATTCATATAATTATAATATATAATACATGAATTAAATTCAATGTTTTGAAAAAATATATATATACCTTGACAAATTATTTTTTTATTAATTAATATATAAATTAATAATTTATTAATTTATCAATTAAATAATATCTCAATTAATTAATAAATTTTATGATCTCAATCATATTAATTTATAGAAATTTTACTATATACACTTGTTTATTTTTTATTATAATATTTAAAAAATTAAAATATTTTAATAGACTAAAATGATGTGTACTATATATATATATATATATATATATATATTTGAAAGGGATTTTTTTTCCAAGAAAAAAAATCTAAAATCATGTGGAGTTCATAAAACCATTAATGATATGAATTCAACTGTAGGACTTGTCAAAAGTTCAACGTATTTGCGGCTATCAATTGAAAGTTGGTCATCTCTCCCATGGTGTGAATGTAGAATCACATATTTAACTTGAAACCGATAGTTCGTATAAATCTAAAACTTCAACATTATATTCATGATCAACAGCCTTTGAAAAACTTTGGGATTTATATTTTGTATGGACTTGAATGCCCCTTCAATGGTATATGATGAATTAATTGGAATCGCTTCGAGTGAGTCTCAAATGGACCCCTTGTAGGGACATAGTCGCCGAAAGTGACCCCTTCCTTGTCGAAAATGACCTACTACTTGTAAAGATATTTTCAGCTGCCATATTACTAAAATATCCATTTCCTTTCCTTCCCACAATTAATATTCGGAGTTTTTCTCATAATTATCAGCTGTGCAATCATCGTGTCCCATACCCACAACCAAATCTAAAAGTGAAAAAATGGAAAGCAAATTAAGTTGATGCATCCTCACATTTTATGTATGTGGCTTATGTTTCAAGTCAATCCATGACATAATTACCTTTCTTAATTAATATACGGTGAATAATATCTCATGTTGTATATTCAAGTCACGTAAAAGTGAAATATGAGGTCAGACATATTAAATATCTCATGTTACTATAATAAATTTAACTTAATACAATATAGTTTTAAAATGTGCTACTAAAAATATTTTTAATAACACTTTTTTAATATTTTTTAAAATTTTTTGTAGATCTAATTTTACTATATAAATTTTTAAATGCATTATGAATAAAATGCAATGATAGAAATTACATATACTAGCAAAAATTGTACTTTTTTATATTGTATTAAAGGTGTAAATGTGAAGCTAAAAATTTAAATAGCTACATTTTTTAAAATTTTATTATATAAAAAACTATATCATTTAAAGAAATGTGATTAAAATTCAATTTTTTATAGTATACTACATATTCTTGTTTTTTAAATTAATTTTTGAATTTATTATTGATTAGTTTTAAGAAGGATATTTCTCTTGCTACCTAGTTGTAATTATTATTTATTTTTTATTTAATAACGCTGCATATTAATAATTAACCAACAAATTTGCATGTGGAGGTGTTTTAGTCATTTTGGGCTGAAAATGAAAAAAAAAGAAAAAGAAAAAAGAAAAGACATGGAGAGAAAGAAAGTTGGAACTATCAAATTCTTCTTTTTATCGGGAGGGAGAGGAAGCGACGAAGACTATGTAGATGATGAAGGGATAAGGAGATTGGCATGGCATTGGCGTCGACATGTCCCTGTCCGATCTTGGAACCCATGTGGAAATCGAAGGCCCCGCCCCCCTATTGGCAAAGTTTTCCGTCTGTTTGGGCTAAAGATTCTCCTCATGTGAACAACCGAGTCTCGACGATGTATCTAGCTAGCTATGCATCCCATATCTTCTCTTCCTCCTTTGCTTATATAAATGGCTAAACCAACGAATGTCCATCGTGTTCATGCTCTTTATCTTCAAAGATTTTTAGCTATTACTTGAAAAAAATAATTTCAAAACCCTTAGCTGTCAAGAGGTCCACACCTAAACAACAATTTTGAAGGAATCTTTGAGAAACAAAAATATTTCTATATGCTTTGTGGAAATTAAAGATGAAAGTTTTTTTTTCTCTTTCATTTGAGGGATGAAAATTTCTTTCTAAAAGATAAGAAGGTTTGAGAAATATGCGTTTTAGATTGACTCGTTTGCATATCCTCCTCAACATGTATAAACACCACAAACAAATCAACACCTTTTCAGAAGATAGCTCTTATGTTCAAATATATATTTTTTAATTTTTCTTCACAAAATAAAATCTTCAAATATGTGTACAAAAATCTATTTGTGATTCCAAATGTTAGAAAAGAATTTTCATGATATGACAATAATAGGATATACAAATCCAACTAGTCTGCTCTTATCTTGTTCATATATTGATTGTGAGAGAGTGAACGGTCGCAGCAGTCTTAAGCTTGTAGACCTCGACATTCCTGTAATTTCAATCACCATCAATATATGATAAAATGCTTTCCAAATACAAGGTTATATAAGTTTGGATTTATTAATTTAATTTTTTATATCCTTTTGAATACAACTTAAAGCCTAAAGATTAATTTAGAACCTATCTCTCCCCTTAATCTTGTTAATTCTATCAAATTAAAAGCGGAGAAAAACAGTAGGCTATAATTTCAAACATGGAATTTATATATATATATATACATAAACAAGAAAATGATAATATACAGACTTCCATGTCAAATAAATTATGAAATAAAATATATTTAAGTGCATTTGTTTGAGGAGCCACGTATAAAACATACAGTAACGCTGGAAAACATATACCATTCTCCATTTTATTTTATAATTAAATTATTTTGTAAAATAAAACAAAATTCGTAGTAAAATGTGAAATCATATTAATATTTAATTAAAATTGACTAAATATCCAAAAGTAAAACGATCAAATTAAGTAAGGCCAATACACATGCAAGGCATATATATATATATAAACACATTCAAAAAGCCTATATATCTTAGTTAATTAGAAATTACACATGGCACGTACAACATTCTTAGGATTTTGGTTCGAAAAGTGATGGAGGATCAAACGGGTAGCTTGGGATCAGTTGAGGAGAGCAGCACATGCATATGTACGTACCATGTGGTCTCTGTAGCCTTATTCACACATCAAAATTGGAAAGCGAATGACAAGCTGTCTGTCTGAGTGCCACAAAGTGAAATTTTACGTATAAAAGACAGCATGCATTTTCCTTCTTTATAAAGACTAATATACACGTTGCTGGTACTTCATACCATTCTTATAACTTCATAAAGCCAGTTTGGGGTTCTCTGGTCCGGACCACAATTCTGACATATACCACCAAACAATGCCCTAATCAATGGAGTGTCTATTTATTTGTGGATATTTTGACATCAGCCATCCATCTAGGCATTGTTGTAGCATCGGGGCTTTAGCTTTTAGGGTGACCACTGTTTGTAGTGATCATGGAAGTTAATTGTTGCCATTATAGTTCCGCAGAACATGAATGAGGATTAAAAGAGATTCCTCATCGCAGAGAGATAATGTTTGGTTTGGTTAGTGTTTCCTTTCTCTTGATGAGAAGATGATATCTATGGCTTACCAACTCAATGGACTCGTCCTCAGTTGGGTGTATTATGTTACAATAACTCCCGTTCAAGCATGATTACTTTTGGAGGGCGTGGTAGTAATGGCCGGTTTTCTTTTGGATTATGGTTTTGTCATATCCTTATTGGCTCTTCTTTTAGCTTCTGTTCCTACTCCACACTGAATGGAAAACGCAGTAACAGCATGTCAGAGCATTACATGCTTCGATCATTACTGCTTGTCTTCTTCTTCTGCCCTTTTTTCCATTTCCTGCCACTTAAATGTTGGATCAAGTTCGCATTTTCACCCTCGTCCAGGGTACAGTTCCAAAGTGGTTGTCCCTAATTAACGCAGTAACAACTGCGAAGACAAAGAATTGCACTTCGACGATATGTACTCCTTCAGAAGAAATAAAAGCATGCAAAATCTGTTGATCATAATTCAGTATAAAGAACAAAGTGTACATTGGACTAATGCTTCTACGCTGGCCCATTCTTGATTAACTGTTAGCCATTGCTGGCAAGTTGTAGCCACCCCCCCTCCCCACATCCTGGTCATTAACATTTTCAGGCAGATGGAGATTCCATCAATGGTTCTACAGTTGATTGAAAAATTGTTGTGATGAGCTTTAAATGCTTGATTGAAAGTGAAGAGAGAGGGATAGATATAGCTAGATTGATGGAGTGAGATGTTGTGTTAACGTGTTCCATCGCATTCCACGCTTCCAGTACTTTTCTACCTGTTTCTTTCCAATTTCTCTGTTTCTTCATTGGTCCTTTCTTCTTCCAATGTCTTCTAAAATGGCATCTAATTTGGCCTTTTCCCTTATCACAGGTCTTGTTTGTCTGACATGATCGGTGGGCTCCTTTCATCTAATCACTTCCTCTGTGATCAGTGCCGTTTACTGTTTCTTTGATAGACGATGATTATGGTTTAATTTTTTGCGGCTCAAAATGCGCAACCTGTCTACATTCTTTGGTGAATGAATCCAGCTGCTGTATCAATGCTGTAATTTACTAACACAACTTGGAAGAAAAGGTGCTGAAGGCAGCTAAATGTACTTTTCATGGCTAGACAGTGCCATATGCTGAAAACCCTAATTAAAAAGATGATGCCACCGTAATTTAATTCAAATCGCAAAAACCATCTTCAAATTGAGCTATGCAGATTAAAAGGAAGAAACTTGGTGTAAAGGGTCATGATTGCCATGGATAAACACCACTTTGCGTATAGTTGAGGCTTTGAAAATGCAACAAAAGCTCATCAAGTTGGTGATAATTTCGGCTGGACCCCATAAATTTCCTGTCAAAAAATTTCCAATGCTTAGACTTGTATTGATTTGATGCAGCGATGAATTTGATACCGTTACCCTGCAAATCCAAACAAACAGATTGGTTTATGGGGGTTCTAAAGAAAATCTGGAGTCTTGAGAGTGGAGAAAAACAGTGAGGACTGGAGCTAGCCAGGCTGTCTGAATGGTGGGCTCCTTCCCGGCCATATTCATGGCGTGGAATGATTGTCTTCTGTCTATGGCACAGTGCCAACGAACCGCTTTGAGCCTTCTGGGGCCAGCTTGGTTCTACAACTTGCAACCAGTAAACAATCCCCCCTTTGCTCCACGGTTCATATCACAGCCCTATTACTTTAACTTAATTATTGAAACAAATTTTCATCAACGGATGCTAGACTTCCATGGTTAGCTATGAATTTCATCAATCCATCATAGGTTATAAAATAATCTTTCACTTGGTGTGGATTAGATTGCAATGCCAATGTGGACATGGCTAAGTATCCTTGTCGTACTTGCTTTTTATCCCCTTCAATCATGCTAAAAGAAACTTAATCCGAAGTCAAAAAGATTTTTTCAGAAAAAGGGGATCACAACCTTAAAAATATATTCTAACATAGGATTGGGGGTAATGATCAAAATCACGATGGACCACTCAATATTTATGAGTGTTCATACCCGAATAACTCTCTTTAACGAACGTGCCTGAAATAGTCGGAGCTAAATAAAGATATCGTAAATTAATAAAAATAATATCGATACGGTCAGGTACTAGAAAGGACGAGAATATGATAGAAAACCCATCAAGTGGAAATGGAAAAGACAATAAAAAAAATACTAAAATTAGAAGACATGTTAAAGAATCAACATCAACCCTTCGATAGATCTCCAAAGTGAATTATCAGCCGTTGATCTTCTACGCTGTCATCCTCTACACTTTGCCTTCCTCATTCTGCTGATGTAATCGTCAAGCAAGTAGCCTCACCACAGCTCTCTCTCTCTCGAGCTAATGACATTGTGGACCGTCGATTCCTCATCACCTTCTTGGCTAGACTTCCTCAACTAGATATTTTATTTTTTTTCTATTTTTGTCCTTTTTCAAAAATTAAATATTGGTGAATTTTTTTAATAAACAGAAGGAAAGTGACGGCTGAGAAATTTCCTTCTCTTTTCTAGTTTTTTGAAAAGAGGAACAAAATAGACGAGGAGAATAAGTAAGGGACAGCATGTTACATGTTTATTGTTTGATGAATTACAAGGATATTATATTTTTAATAATTGCCCTTGATATAACATAATATAAAATTCAATTAACAATTGTCTTGCACTTTGAGACAAAAGTGAGCACATGCCATTTTATGTTTCAATTTACGAAAGCATCCTTTCCCCCATTTTCCATTTTTGTCGGGAGAGGAGAGCTAGTTTAGAAACTAATTAAAACTTCATTATGTATAATGTTTGATAAATTTATTAAGAGTTAGATCATGTCCGGTACTACTTTTTTAAGGATAATTATGTCTATATTGGCTGAAATCATTTGGACGTAAATTTTATTAGTAAGGTCAAATTTAGGAGTTTCACATAACTACGTAACGATTTTGATAAGTTTTAAATAATATATATTATATTTTATAAAATTTTAAATTATTAAAAATATTTAATTTTTTAATTATAAATTTTTATATTTTTATTTTGAATCAAATAAATTTTTATGATTAATGATTGTTACTTGTTACTGTAATGATACATGGTGTTAACGTGATAGGTTGATACATTATAATAAATAGTTACATGACATGATAATACGATCATGTGATGTTATTCATTATTCATATTAACATTACATGGACATCAAATAACAAATGGTCAAATTTCAAAGTTTCACATAAATACGAAACAATTTTAATAAGTTTTAAATATTAGATATATTATTTAAAAATTTTAAATAAATTTTAATTTTTCAATTATATTTAATCAAGTCCGTATACTTTTATTTTGGATCAAAAAATTTTTTGTTACTAATAGTTGCCACTTATCATTCTTATATCACATGGTGCTAACACATTCAATTGACAAATCATGATAAATAGTAATATAACATAATGATATGATCACATGATATTTTTTATCATTCATGTCAGCTCTATGTGAGTATAAAATGATAAATAATATTTTAACTAATGATAATAAAAATTTATTTAGTTTAAAATAAATAATAAAATTTGGTTGAATGTTATAAAAGATAAGTATGCTTAAATATTACTAGTATTATTTACTAAGAAAAATGCTGAAAAATAGCTGGTTATTCCTTTCAAGCTGTTTCAAAGTGGTTAAACGCTTGCAAATTTGCAAATGAATTACATAGAAAACGAAATTTATTTATGGAAAACATGCTTAAAATTCTTGATTTAGAGATATATACATTTCATTGACTTAAATTTTAATACATAAACTAACTATTCCTTTCCCATATTGAAAGCGGTTAAGGTCATCTTTGATATTTAAATGAAAAGATTAAAACCTACCCTTTCTTTTGTTCGTTTCTTAATAATCTAAGTAATTTATTCGTCATCTGTGAAGTTACGACTTAAATATTATTTTCGTCTTTTCTATTTCAAAATTATAATTTATGTAAAAATCTCATTTTATTAATTTAATTATTAATTTATTCGATAATTTGTTAGTTAACAATTGTTTGTTTCACATTTTTATTTACATAATGAGTGTGTAAAAACCATAGAAATTCCATTACTGAATTGATAAATGCAGTTATAAGCAAAACGGGTTTGATAATTTGGTGCAAATGGGGTTTAGATAAAATTTAAGAAATCAGTAAAATTGACTTCAAGGAGAGTCTTTCAATAGACATTATCTTTAAGATTTATTTTGCCTCCACCACTTGGTATGCAAAATGAGAATAATGCAAATAGCTTTAGGGATACAATGAAGCCAATGTTTAATTTCATTTCGCACTTTACGAGAATATACCGTTAGATACACCTGAGAGTTTGTAAAATTATTCGGTTTTAGACCCTACTTTCTGTAGCAAATAGATTATAAAGAATTTGGATACTTTTGTAGTTGAAGAAAATTTAAGTGTTTATGTTAATAGAACATAATATTTTTTTTACTTTTGATTTTTTTGTTTTTGTTTTATTTTTGGTTTGATGTGTCAAAATAATTGATAACAAGCACTTTATATAAGCTTACAAGTGTCTATTCTTTAAGGACACAATCCTTTAATAAATATATCATTTTGTGTAAAAGATATTTTTATATTTTACAATATATAATTTTTGGATAAATGTATTGTTTTAATAATTATTTTATGATAAAAACTATTCATTTCATAAAATATAATATTTGAGTTATAATTTAAAATAATAATTTTTAATATTTAAACTTTTGAGTCATGATGTTTTTTTAATTTATCTCATAACTTTTAGATATAATTTTATCAAAAAATATAACTATTTACATAAAAACTTACCTATAATCTAATAGTCACGTTATGTCACTTTCTATAACATAACTTTTGATCTAAAATAATTTTTCATCAGTGATATAATTTTTAATTTTAAAAATACACCGACGTGATATCCTCCAAACAAAAGGTAAGAAATAGACACGTGTTGAGAAAGCAACAGCAGAAGGTCGGTAGGAAATGGGGGATGATCACGGTTTTTCTGATCTCTCTGCAAACAAAGTTTCACATAAGGTAACGGTGGTGTGCAAACGTGGTCCATATAAAACGGAACCAGATCACCTCCATCTGGTCCGTGAAACGAGCCGCGTAGAAATGAAATATTGAAAACCACAAAAAAAATCTCATTTGGGTCTTTACGACCCGTTTCATTGGTCTCTTTCATATCCGGTTCCGACTTAGACATGTCTGAACCAAAGAAAGAAAAATGGGAAAAATTAAAAACAAAACAACAAGAGGAAAATAAAAATCTCAACAAACGCGAACTTAACCAACCGGTAACCGGATCTCCCTGTGGAATGCATTTTGATGCTGTTTATATACACAACTGGATTCTGACGCCGTTTTAACCGGCTTAGACTGTTAGATTTTTTTTTAAAAATTTTTATTTTATTTTCGTTCTTTCTTTTTCAATACATTTTGCAAGGGCTAAAGGGCTTGTTGTATATTTAAGGAACGCTTCGAGCACTCTTATTTTTCTGATAAGCTTCGCTGTCGAGCTTCGCCGGAGCTTTCAACAGGGCGGCAAAAAAAAATATATATTTTTTTTCATTCGTTAGTTTCCATCGAAGTCTGAACAAAAGAAATTTAAAGTAAGTTACTTCACTACTTGAAAATGGTTTAATATTTTTCTAGGAATCTCGAATTTCATCGGTTCTCGTGTTTCTAGATCCGTTTTTCATGGTAGCAAATGTGCTTTATAGATCCCAGTTTCTCGCTTTTTTGAGGAATTCTTTCTTTTTTCAGAGTATTGTTTCCGTTTGTTGACTTACAGGAATTTTTTTTTGGGTTCAGGGGAGAGTGAATTCAAAGAAAGGCAGGCTTTTTATTTTCCAGGATCTCAGTAAAGGATAAAGCTTTGAGTGAGAAGATTTCCAGCTAGCTTTTCAGTTTGTCAAGGCTCTGTTTGGCAGCGCCTTTCGAGAAGCCTAATTTCACCACCAAGCTTGAACAAATGGTAGTGAAAGTAGCAGCAACGGCGTGTTTGCAATGGTCACAGCCAATTCTTCCTCAATCTCCACCTTCCTCTCAAGCTTTAGCTTCAGCAATCTCTTCACCTTCACTTCCCAAACGCTGCCGTAGTGATGGTGCTCTTATTTTCAAGTCAGTTCAAAGACTGAACCGGTCGGCTCTGTTCGGTTCCCACTCCACCAATATTCAACGGTCCCGATCTTGCGAGTTTCTCAAATCAGGATCCCGAACTTTAAGAAAAGCTTGCAGCGCTAGTTTAGATGCCTTTTCGGATGAAGAATTTTCAAAAAAAATTCAAGAATTGGCTCTCAGATTCCAGTTGTCAGACGACGATGGTGACACCAACAGCAAAAATACCCGAAATTCTTTAGATTCAGGAAGGGAGACGGGAGCCGTTTCTGATTCCAAAACCGATTCTTTGAAATTCAACGACCAACCGTCATGGTTAGAAAGAGGAGAAGAAATAATTCCATCAAGCATCGAACGTAAAGCCAACAGTGTTGATCTTCCGCTTTCGCTTCGAATTATAAAGAGAAAATTGCAATGGCAAGAAGGGTTTCGAGAAGCAGGGGAATCGGCTTATTGCTCAATGAAAAAGGCGTTTTCTTCAATGGTTTTTATAATCCGCGAGCTTCAGAGTTACACTTTACAAATGCGAGAGCTTTTGTTTTATGAAGATTTGCAAGGGATTCTTGTTAGAGTTCAGAAAGAGATGCACGCGTCGTTCGTTTGGTTGTTTCAACAGGTTTTTTCTCATACACCGACTTTGATGGTTTACGTGATGATCCTGTTGGCAAATTTTTCGGTTTATTCCATGGGAAGCAACGCTGCTATAGCAGCAGCAGCAGCGAATCCCGCACCTGGGTGTATTGTTTCTGTGGTTGAGGTTCAAGATCAGAAGAATCAAAAGTTTGATTCTTCCTCAATAAAATCATTTTCAGTGACGTCATCAAGTGGAAAAACCACTTCGATTGGCGGAAACAACGGCGGTGGTGGAAAAGTTAGGCCCGTTGCTAGTGGCACAGACGGTGACGGGTTCTTTGATGGATCAGACCAGTTCAGGACCATTGTTCCTGACGGAGCTTCCCAATTATCATCTCCAGGAACTACAGGGGAAGCGCAAACGGAGTCAACGTCAGGGCAAGTAACTAGAGAAGAAGAGCTAAGTCTTTGGAACTCAATCGTTGATGAAGCTTCAAAAATGCAAGCTTCATTTGGAGATGAATCGCTCGATCGTGAAACAATTCAGAGATTTATTTCGCCTGTTATAGCAAAGATCGAACCGGATGGTGATTATGAAGATTATTTCAGAACTGAGCTTCTGTACCAAACAGGGTTGTCACAAGAGCCTAACAACCCTCTCCTTCTTGCCAATTATGCTCAGTTTCTCTACCTTGTTGCACATGATTATGACAGGTACAAAATCTTCACCATCTTTTCATTCAATTTCCTTTTATGCTCTTTTTTGAGTTGGCTCTCACTTCATCATAGTTAGCATACTATTTTAAGTTCTTATAACATATTCGGTGTGTCTAGATTCATGGTGAAAGTAAATACGGAGTCAAGCACTGAGCTGGTTCAGCTGAAGCAGGAAGTGCTGTAATATCTATTTCTTGGCTTTTTGTTTCCGACTGCGCGGAAATAATTTGTTTATTAAAAAAAATGTTATCAACCTTGTCGTTTTGCCCATGCTTTGGGATGGGATTGTCTTCAATCTCTGATGGAGAGCAAACGTGTGGTGCAACTTGATAGGTTTCCCGTCCATGGTAAATATGAAAATATCCCCATATGCCACCTTTTGCGCGTGAATCTTCACGTGCCTAACAGGAAAATATCCCCTCGCATGCTAACAGCCTTAGACCTATATGAATTAGTTGTTGAATATTGGACTTTTGACTAGGAAGATCTTTGCAGTGTATACGTAACTGTGAGTCGATCTTCACTTCAGATGATGGACATTACAGCTGTTTGACTAAGGGTTTTGTTTTGTTTTGTGGTTTTTGTTGCGCGTAAACAGAGCCGAAGTGTACTTCAAGAAAGCAATAACGGTGGAACCAGCAGACGCGGAAGCATACAGTAAATACGCGAGCTTTCTATGGAGAGTTAGGAATGATTTGTGGGCAGCCGAGGAAACTTTCTTGGATGCAATTTCTGCAGATCCTAGTAACTCTTATTACGCCGCAAACTATGCTCATTTCCTATGGAATACTGGTGGAGAGGACACTTGTTTCCCTCTAAGCTCTCCAGACACTACCCAAGAAGCTTAAAAACCCTTTAAAAAACACAAACAAAAAGAAGAAGATAGACGTCAGAAACATAACCCACCAGAGCAAAAATCATATGGCTACCGCCCCTCCTTTGTTTTTTCCCTTCTCTTCTGGAATTTGTTTACGAAATAAGGAAAAATGAAAAAAAGAAATAAGCAACCAAAGTAAAGGAGAGAAAAAGAATTTTCTTGTCTTTGAAACTTGTGTTATATTCTTTAATCCTAGTATTTCCATTTTAAGTGGTGGTGAGGCAACTTGGAGAGGGTGGGTTATTGGAGGTGTTTTGGAAGCAGGGTTTCACGCAAGGAATACGGGGAAAATGCATGGAAGGTGGCGACAGTTGGAAACTTGTTAAGCGCTGTGCGTGTCCTCGGCAGGAGCAGGCTGGTACTTGAGAACTACACACGTCAGGTGGAGTTTGGAGGAGGGATGAAGCTTTGATAAGCTTAGCTTTTTTGGCCTTTCTTTTTCTTTGCCTTTTTTGGCACAGGTCAAAATCATTGGTCTTCTTATTGGTTTACACCAGACCACATTACGAATTTGTACTTAGTTACCTTTTTTTTTTTTGTTAATACAAGAACCATTTTAATTTTTTTTTCATTTCTTTTATTTTAAATAAAAAAAATTCGATTATAACAATACTTGTCAAATATGCTAAAAGGAGCACGTGGTTCTTTTTGAGGTGCTATTACTTGCAAATCACTGTTCGTTTATGATGAAATCATGCCTCCCTTTTATGTAGTTGCTTAGCTTTTTAGTCACCTCCTTTATACATATTTTGCTTGCCACTTTAAGTCCATATTGGACTACAGTGTAATATATTTTGCGAGCTGAACGTCGATTAGTTAATTAATATCTAAATAAATGAGCAAGTTGTTTTGAGTGGCTGGTACTAGAGAATAATTGCAGTAGGAACTGATTCCTTCTGTCTGATTAGCGATCTTTCATACTTTTTGCAAGTGTAATTATTTAAAGGGCACCGGCCCTTGAGCAGTTGATTAGACCTTGACTAGAAAGATATACTCATTTTGGTTGGTGCAGCAGAAGCTGCAAGAACAAATAGTAAGAGCTTCATGCTAAGCACAAGATGAATTGGATTGTGCTACTGACCAAGAGTAGGTACTCCATGCTTACCAGATTCAACCACAGCTATTTCGTACAAAAATTTGGAAACTTTCGAGGTAAAAAAGGTACAAGAATTCTGCACACCAGCTTCACGGGATGCTGCAGTGGAAGTCACTACACCGACAGAATTGTTACAATACTCAAATATTGTTTACTACTTTAGAATCAAAATTGCTTTGCAGAGTCCTCCCAGCTACTCTCTGCTGCTTTTCGTTCATAGATTTTCTCCGTCTGATCTAAAGCTTGCTACCATTATTAGCAGGTGGCCATAATACTTAGTCTATTCCATTTACATGCACGGTAGCCCTTCTTTGATCAAACGCTCGTCGTATTGAAAGCTGCCATCGGTCGTTGCTTTTTGAAGTTTTTTCCTTTTGTCAAGCAGGCAACCAAATGAATGGCTCCAGAAAATTACGAAAGTTTTTCTCGAACCCACGACCAAACTAATCGAGTTGATTGAAAGAGATTATGTCCAATATATCGGCCATGCACATGCAAATGTTCATACAATGTTACTCCAAGTACTATTGGGGCTGTAATCTTCTCCTTGTCCTTTTTCATCGATTAATTATAGAAGTATAGAAGAGGGGGAAAGAACTCGACCTTTTCCTTTTGACCTTTTTTGGCTTCGGATGTATTAATATGAACGAACATCGCATTAATAAACCCATTCTTCTGAGCACATGGGGGCTGATGCAGTGTACATTATGGCGCTCATACCTTTTCCTCTCACAACGCTTCTAGGGATTGAGGTTTGGCCAAAGCAGAAAATGACGGGCTATTCACGTGAAGGGATGGTGATGTTAAGCTACTCCCCATATCTCTCCTTTTTTACTACCGCCCCACGCCATTGCCAACTAACCTATATTAATATCTCCCTCTGTTTATTTTCTTTTCTTATTTCATTAATTAATTATACCAAACCTAAAGAAAAAGAGAAAATGAAAAGCTGAGTTGAATCTTTAGCTTTGAATAGTAAAACGAACAAATATATATATATAAATCTAAATAATTTTGTAACGTGACTGGGTTGACTATTTGCCACCTTCTTTTTTTCTTTTGCAATTTGTATGAATATATAATATAGAATAGAAATTTAAAATAACTTGGTCTCTCATTGATCTAGTGAATTTTTTCTTTCTTTTTCAAATGAAATTGAGGACTCACACTAGTAAAAAACAGGCTTTTTCAGATAAAATATTTCTTCGAAAAAGCTCAAATTTTCGTTGGAATCCCTCCTCTCTCTAACTCTTGAATTCCTTCAATGTAACAAGAAAACTAAAAGAGGGACTAAACTTGAACTGGGGTTCTGTTCTCTAATTATTTCACCTCCAAAACACTTTGCTGTGGTAAAAAGAAAAATTGACAGTTTATTTGTTTATTCTTTACCATTAGTATCTATTCAAACTATGTATTAATTTTTCTCCCTCTCGCTCTAAAATTATCCAAGGTAATGTTAGATTCTAAGATCTTTAAGCAAAAACACAAGCTCACCATCTAACTAGAGTTAGGCCAATCACATTTTTCCCTTTTCAGCTAACTCTATGACAGAAAATAAATTGAAACAAAAAGAAAAATAGGAAGGATTTTGATAACCATGGGCTTCTTAATAAACTCAGCCCATTTTAATATGGGTTTCTTTTCACTAATTTGAGGAGGGCAGAGTGGGCTAAGTTTTGTAATAAATTGTAGGCTTTTACCCCGAGCTCTGAAGCCCATTACTTGTCTGGGTCGGCCTCTCTTAATGCTTAATTTGCTACATTGAGCTTTTGGATAGAAGACCAATATTTTTAAATTGGTCGAATTTATACTCTTGCCTCAAGCAAACACTTTATCCTTTTAATCTTATTTATTTATTTCAATTTTGGATAAGAAAATCATAAATAAATACAAATAAATAGAAAAAGGACAAATTCTACTTACATCGCTTGTGGTTTTAACTTTTCTCTTATAACACTCCCATTTTTTTTCCAATTAACATCCTGTGGATAAATTTTATTTTTATAAGAGATTAAAATGTAAATTTTGTCTTAGTAAAATTTTTAAAAAATACTCTTAAATGTAAAAAAATAGGCTTATTTTTTAACTAAGAGAATTTTGATAATTTTTAAAAATAAAATTAACAGTTTAACTTTTATGGGAACAAAAATTATTTATAGGGTGCTAATTGAGGAAGAAGATATCCATAGAATATTAATAGAAAAAACAATTATAAGATGCTATGTGAGAAAGTTAATATCACAAAAGGTGTAGTTGAAGTTCGTAAAAAAAAGGAAAATATATTAAATTAAGCAAAGATTCTAATATTTAACCAAATTCGATATATAGCTGTTATTTTCAAGAAAATGTATCAAGACATGGAGTTCACCTTTCACTTTTTTTTTAATCTTATTCACAGCTAGAAAAAACAGGAGTATATGGTGAGAAACTTAGTATATTCTTGGTTTTAAAGGTTAGTCTAAACAAACTAATGAGAAACTCTCTTTCCATCTATTTACATTTTTAGGATGGCATCTTTTTCTATTAGTGTTTATGTGTTTTTAAGTGTTGCATAACATGACATGATATGCTCAACATGTTTATTACACGAATTAGATTAAAATTATATATGACACGACATAATGATTTATAATCCGTTTAAATTATTAACATGATTAATTACACATGTAATAAACGAATTACAAATTATATAAATACACAATAATATAATTATTTTAAATTTAAATCTACTTAATTCCGTGTCACTGTTTATCTATCTTATTACCATGTGGTATAAACAATATTCAAGAAGATTATCTCCCTTTATTTTCTTTCGTATGGGAAGTTTTAAACAAACCATCCCCGCAGCAAGACCGGAATCCCATGTTGCTGAAATCTAGCAGGTCGACGGTCTATTCACCCGTATCTTTGTCAGCCCGGATGTGCAGCCCTTCCCATTTCCCACACGCAAAAAGAACAATTAATGTATGGAGACACATGAATTAATTAATTAATTACCATAATTCCTTTAAAAAACAATTTTGATAATAACCATTTAGAAAGCCATCCGAAGGAGGATTAAAACCCAAGGCTTCAACTTCTCCCCGATTTCCTCACCCCCTAATAATAATTCATGTAGCATTAATTCTCATATTTGAAATGGGCACCCACATTTTCTTTTCGAGACCTTCCATTTTTGTCATTGCTTTGATAACCCCAAAACACCCCTTCATTGCATAGGCTGAAAAGCTTATACTTTAAGGGTTAGAATCGTCTTATTAATATATGATGGCATCATTCCTATCCATACAAAGGAGTAGGGGGAGTGCTCCCATCATCCCCTGCACTAAAATTTCCCACAGCTAATTTACCATCTGATTTTCATTCAACTCATATAGAAATTTTTGGTAAAATTTTAAGAAAATGATTAAATAATTAATTATGTAATTAATTGTGGGTTTAATAACGAACCCACTGATCTCTCCATCTCTTTCCTTTAACAATTTGTCTGAGAGAGGAAGCTCAGGAGTTACAGCCACAGGGAATTCTCAATCGTTGGATTGATCACCAGCTCATCAATAGTAATTTCGCCA
This sequence comes from Theobroma cacao, assembly GCF_000208745.1. NCBI lineage: Eukaryota > Viridiplantae > Streptophyta > Magnoliopsida > Malvales > Malvaceae > Theobroma > Theobroma cacao. The sequence goes on from NC_030858.1 coordinate 35,530,879, forward strand.
TGTGGCTTTTACCAAGGCTTGCTGTGAGCTACTTGTATAAGCCACAGCTAGAATCTCTTCTGTCTTAAGCTTTTGTTATGGGGTTTTCTTACAACTAGAAAGAAGAGAGAAAAAATAAAAGAAAGAAAGAAAAGAACTCTTACTTAATTTTCTTCCCCGTTTTAATCTTGCTCAGGTATCTCTTCATGGAAGAAGGGGGCGGTGGTTTTGGTTATGGGAATTTACTGTCCAGGTCTTCTGTATATAAACCTAGTCCTCCATTATCTGCTATAGACAGGTTTTTATGGGGTCATAACCACTCGAAGATCAGCAAAGGAACAGTTGGTTCCACGGATGGTTTGCTGCGTGGTTTCTCCTTCTCGAGTGATGAAATTGGTGGCTATGTAGCTGGAGTTTCATGGCAAAGTAACCTTGATGAAAGCTTTGTTGACGGGCTTTTCATAGATGGGGGGAGCTTTGCTTTGACCGGTGACAAAAACCCTAACATGGAAACGAAAGAAGTGCAAGTTTCGATGAAGAGTTTCCCTAAAGGGGTAGGGAAGAGAAACAAGAAAGTCGCATCTGCAGCTTTGATCAAGGGTCAGTGGACAGATGATGAAGACAGGTGATATAAAACAGTTTGTTTTCTTTATTTTTTCTTTTTAAAGATTTTGTTTCCGTTTAATGGTTTTTGGTGCAAATGATACTGAATTGTCCTAGGGTTTTTGTTTTGGTTGATACAATACAGAAAACTGATAAGACTGGTGAAGCAATATGGAGTAAGGAAATGGGCACAGATAGCTGAGAATTTGGTTGGTAGAGCCGGAAAACAGTGTCGAGAGAGATGGCATAATCATTTGCGCCCTGATATCAAGGTTTCTCTTTCTTAATTTTCTTTTGTTTTTTATCAGTTTGAATCAAACTGATCAGTTTCTTCATTTCTTTACCTGGTTTTTGTTGTCTTGATTCTTCAAAAATACATCAAGATTTCCGCGTTTATTCATTTGGTGACTCGTAGATTTGATTCTGACAAAGCAAATCGGAATCTAACAAACTTGGGTTTTTGACTAACAACAAACTCCTCGGACGTTGTCTGAAAATCTACGCATATTCAAACATTAGAGATTTTCGCAAACCCCGAAAGATGTGCTTAAGACACAGATATAGGACACGAAAGGATCTTACATTTAGGGTTTTCTTTTCATGCGTTATATGGTAAGAAAATTCCTTTTTTTCTTTTTGTAATCTCTCTGAGTTTGTTCTTGATTCTTCAGTTTGAAAGGCTTAAAGGCTTTTTGTTTGTATCTATAACTGTAAGTACCTTGACATGCAAATCATATGGCGGCGGGTTCAGAAACCGTTTTGCCAACATCTCCCATTTGTTCCACCTTTAGATCAGTATGTTCATTTTCATGTGATTTTGGAAATTATTTTTTTTTCTATCAAAGCACTAATTTCGTCATAAAAGAGGCATGCCTTTAGCCTTTCCGTGAGAAAACTTTTTCATTGCATTTATGGGTCCTTTCCTTTCAAAATGCAATCACCAATTCTTGTTAATTTCATGGTGTCTTGTTTCAGAAAGATAGCTGGAGTGAAGAAGAGGAGAGAGTATTAGTTGAAGCTCATGCCAAGGTTGGGAACCGGTGGGCGGAGATTGCCAAGTTCATCCCTGGAAGAACTGAAAATGCCATAAAAAATCACTGGAATGCTACGAAGAGGAGGCAAAACTCAAGGAAGAAGAATAAACAAAATGATAACCAAAATGGCAAACCTCAGCCATCTATTCTTCAAGACTACATCAAGAGCCGAAATCTGAATAGCAACAACCGCAGCGCCACCTCCATCACCCCAAGCAACAGCTCCACCACTTCCACCACCCCTTCTAGCTCCCCATTCTCTGAAGACTTGTCCAGTCAATCCAAATATTTTCTCCCCGATCAACCGTCCGAATCCAATGATTCTCAGCCTTTGATTACTCAAACATATGATGAGGAACTGCTGTTCATGCAAAACTTCTTTGCAAATAACAATAACATTCAACCATGCATTGATTATTCCTTAACCAAAGGTCTAACTGAGGTGAAGTCAGTCCTTGTTGATAACGTCAGCAAAGGTCCTTCAACCATTGACTGCTCTGGATTTAATTGTCAGGTAAACGGTGTTCAGCAGTGTAACCCAGCTGATCCTTTTGGATTCTCCTCTTCCATTACAGACCCAAACTCGTTGACCAGTAGCCTTCAGGAACAAGAGCCTCGAACCACCTATCTGTTTTCCGACCTCTACCTGTCCCGCCTGTTAAATGGATCAGCAACCACATCTTCATTTTCCGCAGACTACGGCTACACCAACATGAACACCGATCTCCAAGCTGAGCAAGCTTCTTCACATGGAAGAAAAGAGATGGACTTGATCGAGATGGTTTCCTCCTCTCAATTCTTCCGGTAGCAACATATGTTTTCTCTTAGTTAAAAGAACAATCCTAGATAGTTCTTAAAGGATGTGTGAGGGGGATGGAATTCTAGACCATAAAACATATGAGATAAAAGCTTTCACTAATGGGTTTGGTTCTTTTTCACTCTAAAGTCATGGTTTGCGAACAAAAAATGATGCTTGTTACACTTTTTCAGCTTTGTTTGGTGGACTGCAATCAATTTAATGCGGATTTGTCTTTTTGTTTACTTTTTCTCAACAAATTGCGATTCTTTGACGCGTTCTACGTTGACCAAAGTTTCGGTTCGTACTTTGATCTGGAATTCCGAAATAGCCTTAATCTTCTTGCCTTCCATTGCCGATAGGAATATTTCTCAGTTCTATGTACCCATAATTGTTATATTCCCTTCACATTTCAGGGCTGGCTGTCTTTCATTTTCTTGCATGCAATAATTCTACTTTTGCTATATATCAAACAAAGGGAAAAATCATTATGTTGGAGGTCCACTCCCTCCCATATTCCATTGTCAACAGCATTCATCATTATAATTGATTGAAATTCAACCAATTAGGAGAAAATTTTTAATTAATTCTAGTAATAGTTAATATATGTATATAACATATATTCAAATTTATTTATTTTTCTTATAAAACATGTATTTCGATGGAATTTAAATAGTTTTTATATATATAAGACATGGATGTAAATTTTTATTTTCATTCCATTTATCATGGAACTAATCAGTCTTTGTAGATGTATTTTTATTTTAATTATTGTCTTAACCCATTTACTTTCACTAATTATTGATTCATTGGTAGCAAAAAGATAAAGCAGACTATCTATGAGAATGAATTTAATAGACAACATAAAATTTTAAGAATTAAATTAAAATAACAATGTATTTAATAAATAAATCTTTATTATTTAATATTATAGGAGAATCATATTGGATTTTATTTAATTATATTATATCATTTAAATAAGAGTAATATAATTATATAAATATGAAATAATATAAAGAGTGAATATTTAATACTACAATTATATAAAGCATCAATTGTTATTAATTAATATTAAATTCTAGGGTAAAATACACTGACAGTCTCAACTTTCGATTATAATTTAATTTTTAAAATGAACACTTAATCCAAATCGTATAAAGACATTAATGTTTAAATGTAAAATATCTAAAATATCTTTATTTTTTTTCTCTCAAGTCAACGGCAACACTTCCTTACGCCGTGGCCACCCCACTGCTAGATCTACTTGGGCTTCCATGGGAGCACTGTGCACTCCCCTAGGAAACCCCAGATCGAGCTCCTTGGGGGCACTAGATCGATGCACCCTTGGGAAGGGTTGCTGGCCATTGTAGTCAGATGGAAAGAATTTTTTTTTGATAAAGAGAGAAAATTTTAAAATTATAATTTATAGTGATAATTTTTAAAATTAATGAAGAGTAAAATTATCTTAAAAATATTATCACGTTATCAAATTAACAAAAATATTAATAATTTATTAACGGTAAGACTTATATGTACAACGAAAATATTTTTTTGAGGCAGACGGTTCATTTTGAAAACTAATGAATCTATGTATAATTATGATCAAAAGTCGAAGAGTTAGTGTATTTTATCTTAAATTATATTATATAATTAAAATATTAATTAAATTTAACTTAAAGTTTATTATTTCATATTAATAATTTAATAACACTAAATTATTTTGCATAACATAAAATAATTTACTAATAATATGAAGTAATATTTATAAATTCATACAATATCATATTTTATTGTGTAATACCAAAATATTCATTATATATTTTTCAAACTTTTTATATTCTAAAATAACTATGTCTATTTGTTGATTTTGAAGTAGTTTATATTAATTAAACAGTTTATAATTTACAAGTATTTTGTACCAAATTTAATATTATTTTAAATTTATTAAGTTAATTTATAATTTTCATTATAAAAAAATACATAAATATGATTTTTTATATGCAATCACTATTCACTCACTTATGACCAGTATCAGAAAAGAAAATATTGTATTTGAAAACAATGGAAGTAAGAACATTTACAGGTATTAAGTTACACATTCATGAACAAATAAATAATGGCCTAAATTCCGTAAAATTTTTTATTCCAGCTATATCAAGGGAATGACAGACTTTCTGTCAGCTCTTTCCTCAAGAAAAAGGACATTGCATGCCTTGATTTCTAACTTTCTGCAATTAACTAAAGACAGAACACATATATCTAAACATGACAATTATTCTGTTTACTAAGGACCTTTTTGAATTGTATGTATGAACTTCTGATTTACAGGCTGAGGTATTGTGCTAAAGTTTTGTGTTTTCTAGGACTTCAAAATGTTTTTTCATGTCGTGGAAAGCTTCTGGCTTTTTCCCAGTGTGACATATGCAGTTATGAAGGTCATTTAGATTATCCTTCGACAAGGAGAAGCTATCTGGTCGTTTAACGTGTGTATGTTTCTAGTTCTGGGATCATGACATTTTGGCTCTGGCAAAGAAAATTCCAGCAAATAAACCTGGAACAAGCATGCAACAATTGACATAAGATGAAAATCTATGTTTGGTAAGTATTCATTCATGGTAGGCAGAGTCAGTTAAAATCATTACCGAAAAGTATGCTGAACGTGTTTGGTATACTGAGTGGAACTTTGAACAACACGATACCGGCAATAGAGATGGGAATCTTGTTCAAGGAACCTACAAGGCTGTAAATCAAGGATATAATGTCAGTGGTAGTATGATTACCATGTCAAAGCACAAAAAAAAAGAATACACTGCATATCATAGAAGATGAGAGTGGCGTGCAAATAAGGGAACTGGAGCCTGATTACAACATATACACACAAGTGATTCAAAAAATAAAATGTTATCACAAAAAGTGGGAGCAGTAGTAATGTAAGCCTTAATCCTCGCTTCCCCTCAGGAATTACTTGAAAAGAGATCATTACTGGCCGATGGATTTTAATCAACAACTATGTACTTCCTCATGGCTAAATGAACTAGATGGAACTATTGCTATGGACTAACACAGATACCAGTTATTTGCTTAGCACAGAAAAAATGTTCACTAAAAAGTAGATTGATCTATACATGAGCATAAAGCACATCAGCAGAGCCATATAGTTTATCTTCATTTTTCACTCTTGTTAACTTTCCTTGAAATCCACAAGCCAGTCTCTTCGACATAAAAACCTAAGAGGCATAAATTTCTTAAGGAGAAATTGTCTGACAATTTTGAGTTTAATCATACACAAAATCAAATACCTGTAAGTGGTTGGTCCAGTTTGATGCAAAAACCACATGGAGGTGAAGCTAATGGCAAGTCCAAGCAATCCACTAGCTGTTGCAACAACCCAAAACATTGGCAATTTAACTATATCACTGCAAATCAAACCTGCAAATGTTAGAATACAGAAGGTGCAACTTGCAAGATGAAAAACTTGTATGACTGCAACAAAGTTAAACCTTTTAAGATGTTCACTTACACATTTATCACATATTCCCATTCATTTAAAACAATAATCAAGAAGATGGCAAAGGGTAGAGACAACAAATTATTCAGCAAAACCATGGACACTTCATTAAGTGATCCTGATTTTGTTGTCTGCTTAGCTTTGTCCATGACACGCCGCAGAGTAAGCTGTCACAAATTACAAATGTTGCTCATTAGTTGGTAATCATAAAAATATAAAGAGATCTGCACGAAAACCGTGGTTCCCATAGTCAAAACTAGAATTACAGATCTCAAAAGTAAACAACACGAATAGACTAAATAGTGAATAAGTGTTCAATGCATACTGAGTAGCCAGCTGTTAAGATGCAATTTAGAATCTGCCAAGTATATCCTGTGGCATCAAATGAGAGATCTGTGATACTGCCACTGACAGCAGAGATAATCTGCAGAACAAAGACACGTAATGTCATTAATGTTAGACTTCAAATTTCTGAAGAGGAAAAATTAAATTCATCACTATAAGAGGTTGCTTTTTGATTTTTTGGGGAGTTGATTAACTAATTATGGAAGAGTGTTGACTTGATTGGTGCACTAAAGAATCAAATGGTGGTCATTCACATTGGCCTCTCTTGTGTCAAATGCATAATAATTTCTGTGTTTCCCTGATAAAATCAACGCTACAAGCGCAGCTAGGAAACTAAACTTTTAACTTCTTATGGGATATTGTCCATATTTTGAAGATTCTGAGAACAAAAATTAGTACTGAAGTTGGTTTGTGCTGCAACAAGACAATCACTCAAAGTCTGGGGACAGGAAGAAACTAGCATACAATCACACGGAGGTAAAATAAATGGTGTTTTCCCTGAATCTGATAACCTCAAGGAGTAACTTTACCATCATAAACATTGCTGCCCACACTTTCTGATTTTGACGTTTTCGAAAGACATAATATTCTCCAATTGCTGTTAAAATATTCGTCATGTTCTTCAGAATGGTCACCATTGCTATATTTATGTATTTCAAACTGAAATGAAACATGCAAAAACTGTGTATGTTAGGAGTCCACTTCTCCTCGCTTTTGGTCTATGCAATAAAAAAGGAATACGCTAAAGTTGCAGTCTATATCATACCTATACATGCCTGATACAAGCATGCCAACAAAGATGATATTCACAGGGATCCATACCCTGATCAGCTTCCAAGTGAGCTTTTCCACTGAAACTGCTCTACACAGACCCAATATGGCAACAACTAGACAACTGATCAGATTCTGCAGTGCAATACAGGAAAAAGAATGAACTTCCACCATGGCAAAGTTCTAACTGTTCACATGACAAGACCTCTTTGCCTACTTTGAATGCTATTAAGCTGGTGTACTAGATAGATTTACATACTTGATAAAACATCAAGGATATTCCTGCACTGAAATTATAACTTGAGAGAACAACTTTATTCAGCAATATCATGCTGCATGAAGAAATGCAGTAGGCTGTTCCAGACAGAAGAGGCCCAGATCGTCTTCCAAATACATGTGCACGTTTTTCATTCCCATCAAATGGAAGATTGAAACTGTCACCAATTGCTGCTCTATTCCCTTTAAGAAACCTGATTGAAGAAAGTAAATGGATTTTACACATTGTACTGAAGAACCAGTGATAAATACATCAAATTGACTTGTAAAGTATAAATTAAAAAAATTCAAATTTGTGTCAAAATCAAATTAGCAAAACTGTCATTCATGTGGGGATTGAAATACACCACACACAGGAGAGAACTTGAACAAATAGCAGTTTAGAGAAGAATTAAAGTAAAACATCAGAAGTTGAAAATGTATTTGGTTAATTCTACCTATCAGTCAATGTTCCAGGCTCAGCATTTGCAGTGATACTGTTAATTGACCTCTGCCCTTGCTGATGGATAGTGTTCAGGATCTCATATGCTCTATTTTTATCTGATGTCACCTTCCCGTTCCAAGAGGTTAATTCTGATTCCTCAGAATCATGACAAACAACCTGATCTAACTTGATATTTGACATATCACTGACCTGCATATGAGAAAAAAAAAACATAAAATTCGGAATAATCAGCCAAAGAGCTCCAAATTGCTACTGCCAAAAGTTCAAATGACAATTTGCCAATGAAGTGAAACAATCCTAAAGCATGAACAAAAACTATAGTAGAAATAAGTTACTCCCTCAAAGATTAGAAAATTGTTGAAACTTCAGTGCAGCAATAGTGCCTAAAGTAGAAGCTTTGCAACAAAATTCTATTGCTATCTCTATCAATATTCAGATATGTAAGTGAAAAACATGAAATTGCGCTGCTTTTGTTACTATAATTTTTGCCCTCCACAGTTTAAATAGAAAAAAAAAACTTTCAATTTAAGGCAAATTAAGCCAAAGCATTTGCAATTAGTTAATTCGACTAATAATCCATGTTCGCAGAAAGAGAAAGTTTTCATCTTTGTTTGTAATACTTATCGTAATGCCAAGATTTTATGAAACAATCGGCAAACAAATAAGAAAATTAAAATTTTAAACATAACCCAAAAACAAGAAGATATTACCAATTTGATTGGTGCCCTTCAAGCTTCAATTTAGTATCTAACCCGATTGGCAACAAATTACAGAGCAAAGCCCCGAAGAAAAAGAGAATTATAGGAAAAAGAAATTATCAGAGCATAATCAGTTAAAGAAGGCAATCAGACGCCTCGGAAATGAAAGAGAAAGCAACCCGGAGTCCCAGAGGCAGAGGATCATGCAAAAGACGTGAAAACTGAAATTCGGATTCTTTTTAGATTGCACGCAAAGGGAAAACTAAAAGAGAGAGATCCAAAAGTAATGAGAAAGAAAAGTTTTTGAAGTTGTCACAAGTTGGCAGTTTAAAAGCATTGTGAAATGAAGGGTGAGGGAAGCAAACAGAGAGCGAGATTCCAGGAATGTAAGAATTTGAATAATGGATTTTGGAACAAGTCCCGAGGTTTTCCAAAGTCAAATGTTGTCTGAATCTAGCCATTAAAACTGAGCAAACAACTGAATTGAGAATGGATTTATTTGTTGATGGTGAAGCCTTGAAGGTGTTGCTGACTGGGTGCTGTTTTGAATCTTCTGATCTGTTTGCGCGGAATACATGCCCTGCTTTTGGCACTACAATGGAGGTGGGTCGGGTTCCCGGAGTCTCCAATTTGAAGCCCAATAAAGTTGAGCTTTGAATGCTTGATACTTCCTAAAAGACCCAAAGCGCAGTTTAGTTATGGGCCCATTGAGCTCAGGACGGCCCAAAATAATCCCATTCAGGAGCTCGAACTTTGCTCAAAGTTGTAACTGAGTTCGGCATCTTCTTTGTTTTTCCATGTCTCCAGGTCTACTTCAAAAAACTTATTTGGAGGCAATCTTCTCTAGGAAACTTTCATGGGGTCCAGGTGAACTGATTAATGTTTCCCTTTATTATAGAACATTGCCCTAAGTGTAGGACCAAGGAAGGAAAGGACTACAGGGTGCAGGTGCTGGGCCATTTATTCACCAACTTTTGCAGGAAGACGTAGAAACAGGAACTGACATTTTGTTACTACCGCAGCTGTTTCTGCCAGGGAAATGGGTCTTGTCTTTCAACTAGCACCGAGTCGATCATCAGATTTGAAGGACTGGGAAAGAAGAATTACACCGGTTTAACTTGGTGATAAAAGTAAAGCAATCCATTGGGGGTTTAAGTTTTGTGGAATGAAACAAGTTTATGAAGTTTGTCCATGGAGTTCTTTCGGGATGTGATATCTTAAACATCAATTCTCAATTTCAGTTGTCATTTCAACTCCGCATAACATGAATTCTCAACTCAACTCAGCCTGAGATCATGTGTAAGAAGATTTCAAGTACAACTCTATATTCATCTTATTTGAGAAGAATGTTTGTCAACATAAATTTATTTTGATAATTGGGTCCTTGGAATGAATGCGCTTCAGAGTTTTCATCCTAACTACGTTAACAAAAGGAATTTTTATTTGGAAAGAATTTGCCCTGCAGAAAACCTTGTAAGGCTGCAGAAGAGAAGCATATTCAGAAAGTACATTTACATTAGCAAGTTTGTGTATCAGATGGAGCAGCCTTGGTTCTGAGTTGAGTTCACTCTTTCAAATTTATAACAAAATGGCAAAATAAATAGACTGTAAACTTGAAATTAGATCTAACATCATTCAAAACTGACTTATATAAATACAAAAAGAGAGAGAAAAAGAGCTACTAATCTGATCCAAACAGAAGATTTACATCACATTCTCTGATACACAAGTTATCCTAATTAACACAGCAGACATATTCTATCATAGCATCACAGCACTCCACATCATTTGGTTAATTTTGGCTGTAACCCTTTCTTGTTTTTGGGTCCAAGCAGAAGAGGTAAAAACCTGTCAAAAAATCATGCGTCATCAACATCACAAACACATATGCAGGTGACAAAATTTTCACAATCTCAATATAATTAAATAAGATGAAAAAGTGAAAAGAAAAGAAAAGAAAATCAGGGTTAAGACAAAAGAGGAGAAAGAAATTACATACATACACTCTCACACTCAAACAGTGTACACAATCACAAAGCAAGGAAGCACAGCCCTTGGATTGAAAACCAACAACTCTTCCTCGTCTACATTGGTATGTGCCCCACTCCCTCCTCCCCTCCCTATCACCGAATCAAACCCACCATCCTCCTTGTCTATTTCTTCCCCTTCCGATCCGACCCGACCCGCCACGACCCTGCAGACCAGCATGGCCCGTTTCACGTTCATGAACTTGAATTCTTCCTCGACATCCTCAGGGATCGCCACGTGTGCTCTCCAGCTCGTAGATAGCGTGGGGATTCCGTCCATTTTGGGTGAGAAACCGGACTTAATTATCCCACAGATGCTACAATACTGTTGATTGCAAATGCTGGAACTCCCATTAAGTCCCAAATCACACATGAAAGTTGAACAGTAAAATCTCAACAGCTCGTTCCCATCAGCGATGCATCTCTCGTATCGTCTTCCTATACCGTTTCTTGCGGCTTTGGCTTTGACAAGCTCTCTGTACTCTTCGAACCTTGCCAGAATCTTCGGGCTGTTATGGATCTTTAAAATACGGTGGATTTCAGGGTTCTTAACTTTGTCTGTCCAACCTGTTTTGAATATGATCCGAACTATGTTCTTGCCCGAATCGCCATCAATGAGTTCGGATACGGCGTGTTTTGTTGCTTGGTGTTGTTCAAGAAAATGGGGTTTTTGGAAAATCTCACCGCAAGCTGTGCATGGGAAGATATCGTTACGTAGAGGGAAAAACTGGTTGTCGGATGAGATGTCGGATTCTGGACAAGACCCGGATGTTTTTTCATGACGTGTAGGAGGACTCTCGGATAAATGAGTTTCAGGTGGGATTATCATGGATACAAGGGATTGTTGGGAGTTTCTTGCGGAGGTTAACGTCGGTGTTGTTGTTGTTGCTGTAGGGTGTGTTTGGATGGTGTTTTTGCAGTTGGCTTTAGAGGAAGAGAAGATGCGTTTGAGACAAGACCAAGTCGAGGAAAGAGCTTTGTTAGGTTTGAGAGAAGGAGGGGGAAGAGAAAGAGGAGAGGCTTTGCGTTTCTTGGCTGGTTTGTGGTGGTCTTTGGCGGTGAAAATGAAGCAACCAAGGTGGAGAAGAAGGATGAAAAGAGAAAGGAATTTGTTGAAGAATACTGATCCAATGGTTTTCGCCATTGATAGACAGATACAGGCAGCTTGAAAAGTTTTCAGGTTGAGCAGCTAGCTCTGGTTCTAGTTTCAGGCCATCAAGCAGTCAATTACGTTGCTGAGAGAGAGAAAGAGATGTTGGAGGGAATGATGAAAGTAGAAAGGAAAAGAAAGGGAAAGGGAAGGAAGAATGTAAAGGTAGATGATGTTGTAAGAGTGGGGGCATGGAAGAATAAAGTTTTAGGAGTAGGTGTAACGCAACTTCATGGCACATTGGGCATCTCTCTCTCGATATCTTTATAAGACGATATATATAACTATTATAAGAGTAATTTTAATTTCTCGCTCTGGAGATGAGAAATTAATGACATGATTATTATTTTTAGTATATAGTTTTAATGTCAGTTTGCAGTCAGTTTAGCACGACCTTTAACCGAAAGTAACTGTGTGTCTATGCATTTTCTTGATTATGATCATCCCCGTTCTTCACTTTCTTTCTTTCGCTTTTCCTTTTAATTAAAAACTAAAAAATCCTATAAGAAATTGTATCAATTTTTTAATGAGAAATTAATAAACCTTCGGAGTTAAAAATTATTATTAAATTTTTATGAAAAATGATAACTTTTAAAATTAAGTTAAAATTATTTGATAAATTTTTTTTATATGTTATAATTTTAGTTAAAATTATCATAAAATGTATTTTTTTATAAGATAATATTGTAATTATTTTTAACAGATAAAAATATTTTTGAAATAAAAATAAAAATTCTCTTATATTTTTAAAAGAATAGAAGAACAAGCTCCTCATATGAGCTTTTCTTGAAGTTATTTTTTAAAAATTTTTATTTTAAAAATAAGTTATTTTTTTAAGAGCTTCTCAAAATTTATGTTTGGTTTGGTTTTTACTTTTAAAAAGTAGATAAGTTGAAAAAAAACAAGGCCAAACAAATATTAAATCATATTAAATTTAAGGTAGATGAGTTTATATATATCTCTTTATCAATATGTGTGCAGATTTAATTTAATTTTATGTTGAATTTATTTAATTAAATATTAATTTACTGTTTAGTTGAATTTTTAAAAATCAAATTAAGCTTACACTACAAAACAATAGTTATTATCAATTGAATATTTCTTTGACATCTCTAAATTCCGTTGATATTGAGCTTTATGATGGATTATTGACAAAATATTCCATCGATAAAGCGGTTCAAAAAACAATTTTGATAATACTTTTCGTTCAGCAACCGTCGGTTATAAAATTAAATATGTGATAATTTTCTCAATAAATTACAATGAAAGTTTTGAAATTAAATTGTTAATTATACTATAAGTTATTAAGTTGCATTGTATTTGACAATTCCGATCCACTAAACAAGAATGTTTTTGTTGAATGTTGTACTTCAAATAATTAATTAGTTTTAAGATTGCAATTAAAACAATTTTTTTTGTCTGAAATTACTATAGTTTCTGATATGTTAAAAAATTAGAATTGAAATTTCATTTTGAAAACATAAACCATGAATTCCAAAAGTAATTAATGCACCGACGAAACATGTTTTTGTGGGACTATAGAGAACAGTTAAATAGTTAATTATTCTCATATTTAAAACATTTTATATCACAAAAATTTAGAGTTTTTTTTTCTAGCATTTTTCAATCTCAATAAATTTTCTTCTACTCATGGCCCATCAACCGACATTATGCAAAGACGACCTAATTTTTCCTTATCTCTAATTAAGGAGTCAAATTATTCCTAATCTAAATTTATTTAGACATTAATTATTTCACATTCAGTCATGTAAGCCACTATAAGCTGCTAAGATAATTTTGTTTATTAATAGAAAAAAGAAAATATGAAAAAACTAATTTGCATGTGAGGGCCGGCCCTAATTAAACCTGAAGCTGCAGCCTTAAAATTATCTCATGGCAAGGGAAGAGTAAATTCATGTACAAAGTATTGAAAAAAATTCCCAAGGAATGACATGGACGACGTGGCTGCACACGTGCAAGTTCACCCCATTTCAAGTGGCCGACCATTTTTTTTTATACTGTTTTTGACTTATTTACATAATTATTTGATTCTTGCTGGGGCTTCAGTTACAAGTTCTTCCTGTTTTGTTTCATTCATAAATTATTGAACATGCTGGCAGAAGGGAAAATGTCATTTCCCCTTCTAGTAAGGGAGAATCCAAAGTTTTTTTCACTTGTACCTGTTTCAGCATAACTTTTGATGTGTTGCTTTGAATATATCCCAACAAACTTTTATAACACATGGTTTTGTCTAATTCTTCCTCTTTATCCTTGATGCCTTAAGGTGAAGCCAATTTATTTATAGAGATTGGGTTTGATTTTTCACATTAACAAAGGAGAATAAGGCCACTAAAGGATCTTAATTTCTTCACAAATGTAAGTAATTAACCACATCGGCTCAGATTCTGTAATCATGTGCAGTTAAGATATCGAAATCAAATCAATACAGTACAAAACAAAATATGCTTCATTTTTTTTTTGAAGCAAACCTTAAAATCACTAATTAATATGGCTTGGCACATAGTTTCAAGTTTATGTTTCTTTACCCTCATTTTCCAGGAATTAGTGGCTACTGCACTTCCACGCCTTGCCTTGGAGGGTAGTACGTACTTTTCCTATATAAAAATAAAACATACCAAGCACTTTCCTGCTCTGCTGACTCATCCATAAACAAAAGGAAAGAGAAGTGCCACCATTTCAGTTAAGTTCCATAGACAGGTAGATAATGACCAAGCCCTATTAACCAAAGGATCCACTGTAAAATTTTTTAACATAAAGGAAATTGCAACTTAAAGCGTGCATTATTATTCCATTACATACACAATTTTCAACTAAAAGTATTCCGAACTTAGCCGGGCTGGGAAACGAACAGATTGGTCCTTTGACTGTAACCTCTATAAATCAATAACCTAGCTCTACAATGTCAGGCTACTAAAGTCTATGGTTGTAGCAGCCGTACTAGCCAGCTTTCAAGGGTGGGTATTTTCTTTTGTGACTAATTAAAATATTAAAATAATTGTACAAATTTAATAATTCAATTAATGATTAAAATGATAAAGAAAAATATTAATGAAACAAAACTTAATTCTGTTTAACTTATATTATTTTTTAACTTAAGTAATAAAATTGTTGGCATAATTGATTCGGACACATCAAACAAAGAGTAATCTTAGATTGAACATCAAATTTAACATGACCGACCCAAAGTCAGCTACAGTGTCATTTTCAGAACTCAACGTAAACATGGAAGCATCTTAGTCTCTCCAGTCATTTACTATTGGTAAAAGGCTGCAATGATTGCACTCAAATGTAATTACAAGGTTGTCTTAATTTCTCTTTTGTTTGTTTCGTCTCGTGAAAAATTGGAAACTTGCAAGAAGTATAGGTAGGATTGTTGATCATGGCGGTGGTGATGATGTGGGCCACACGATCTTCCCTAGACTACAATCTTGCTGCCAAGGTGGGTCCGTTTGATTTCCCTTTGGCCGATAAAAAATTCTGATGACTCCCCGTGTTTCCCGTTCATTTTTTTACTGTGTTATCACCTGATCAACATTTTAATACCACTTGTCATATAATTTAAACAACTTTTAGTACTTTAAAGATCCTTCATTCTTGGTTAATTACCATGATTACTAAAACTAGCTTACGTTAATTAATTCTCTTGGGGTTATTTTGGAATTTGGACAGCTTAAAATAGTGAGCCGCACGATTAGGTAAGTTAAGTCGTTCGACTTTACGGATATAAATTCTTTATTTTGCTTGATTTTTTTTTGTAATTTTACATTAATAAAAAATTATAATTCTTAAATCCAAAATTATAAATTATAAAATTTAAACTTTAATATGTATGACAAATTTATTCAATACTTGATATAAAATTATAAAAAATACACGAAACGAGATATCAAATGAAAATAAAAATTTTTTATTATGGACCTTACACTTACCAAAATAAACAAAAAGAAGATTAAAAAAATTAAGTCAATTAATTAAGTCTTTTACTAATCCATGTGGTCTAATTGACGGGAAATTTCTACCTAAAAGTTACCATCTACTAGAATAAAGTTAACCTTTAAGACTTTATATGTTGAATTAATCAACAATTCCACATATATAATCATTCTCATTATTTTTTTTAGAACCTAATCATTCTCATTATTTTAAATTTTAATGATACAATTTTATAAAAAAAAAAATGAAATTGAAATCATTATGATTGGGTGATTAAGATTGATATTTCCAATTCGCTTAATTTTATTTCTTGTTACTATAAGATAGTTTTTTCGAGTCTTAATTTTAAGACTCTTAATTCTAAATTTCAGATAGAATAATGATTGATATTGAAATTGGGGTTGTAATTAAACAAGTTATATAGTCTTAAATCTTAAGAGAGCAGCTAAAACTATGGATAAAAGTTAGACCCGAAAGCATATGAAATTTCAATGATATGATATGATATGATATGATCATAGTATTACTTTTTAAGTTTTGTAACACAAAAATGAAAAAGGAAAAAACGGATAACATTGTTATGCTTTCATAGAAAAGCAAGTCAACGAGGGTATTGACATTTGAGTAAAATGTATGGTATGGCGTCGTTTTGATGAAGTCAAGAAGTCGGGGGCTTCTTTTTCTTTGGGACCTCTCGATCCTTTTCAACTTTGCTCCGATATCTCTTTTTTGCTTTGTTGCTCCTCCCTTGAAATGTAAGAAAGCTGCCGACATTGTTTTATTTTACTGCAATCTGTGTTTAATATTACAAATTAATCAATATTGGAATATGTATTAATGTTGAAAAATAAGTAAATTTCTTCAGCTTTTAGCCCAAAAAGAAAAAGAAATTAAATTATATGGACCAAGGGCAAGAAGTTTGCCTTTGTTGGAGAAAAGAATTAACACATTTTGCTTTCTTCTTCTACCCTTTTTGTAAATTACGGGTCTTTGTCTTGAAGATGCGCATGGCTAACAATGGAGGATACTAATTCATTATTTATTATTGAAATGGAAGCTTTGGTTCAGCCTAAAATTACTTATTATTATGCTTACAATTTAATTGGACTTTGTCGGATTGAAGTGGGGAACCCACTTGATACACACATTTATATGTTTCTCTAATCCAGTGGTTAGTTAACACATGTGGCTGGCATTAATGCTCATCAGCATTGAGATATGCTCCTGATCTTATTTCCTTTTTTGTTTTATTTGTTTTTTTTTTCTTTTTACAACCAATTGAGGGCATTCAGCCAGCAATTTCCCTTGAGCATCAAGTCTTCTGAATCTCATTATTGAACTTTGCTCAAAATCTGGCCAAAAGCGTGTGATAAAAAACCCTTTTGGGGTTCATCCAAGCCTATGCTCAAACTTTTTAAATGATTATAGAAATGGAAAATTTGATAGAAGTGAAAGGATAAGCCTGGGACACAATGAGCTAAAGTTTCTGTCTGGTTTGAAAGCTGACTAACTAGTCTTTAATTATCTCAACCCATATGACCAGCAATTATAGTTTGTACTTGTATTAGAGACTCATTGAATTGAGACTTCTTTTTTTTTTTTAATTTTATTTTATTTAATCTCTCTTTGGATCATCACTTTCAAATGAAAAACTGTACAAATTTAAAAAAATTCATATATACATACAACAATTTCTGTGTGTGATGATTTTTTTTTGTATAAATAAAAATAATGATAAATTTCGAATTATATAATAAAAGATAGCATTTCATAATTTCACCCATCTCATTTTGGAATTTGACTTCCAACTCTTTATTCTACAGTCTTAAATTTTTAAGATATAGAATGGTTTCATCTGTACCAACACTTTGAGCTTCTTAGAGTGGAATAATAGTGCAGCTTTAAGAGGGGTAGTTTTGGTGGTAGAGTGATGGCAATGACCCACAGAGGGGGTCTGCCTCTGCTCAGGCTCAGTTTATATAATTACTGCTTTGGATTATAAGGAAGGTAAAGACGGAAGAATCTATAAAGTAATGTTGAAAGCAGTGCATAATTGTGGGGGGATGGGTGACTGATGGTCAAGTCCCAGATGCCAGCTAATCTGCTATGAATATAGGTTTTGGCTCTTATACTAAGCTGCAATACTTCACGCTACTCGTTGCCTTTCTAGTTGTCTGCTCCTTTTTCTTTAAATGCAACTTTTATTACCATCTTTTTGGTAGTTAATTTTGAACTAACTTTCATTCTCAACAATAATGTCATTTATGTTTGTTCAACTTTGACCTCCATAATTAGAATGGACACTGGAGGGCACCCAGCCGAAAACCTAACCACATTGGACATAAGGTTATATGTCTGAAGCAGACTCCTTAGCCCACAAACCAAGCCAGCTGAGCAGCGTAAGCCTAAGCCCATCAGGGTTTCACTTCCTTACGGGGCCTTTGATCATTGAACTGCGACAAGCCCAATCCAAGTCTAGGAAGAGAAAAGACAAATTATAGAGAAAGAAAAAAAAGGAAAGGAATCCAGAATCCGTTTTTCTGTTAATCCAATCAGTACACGTGTCAAGTCTCTGACCAAACCCCATAAATATCCCTCCCGTTCTCTCTCTCCAAAAAACCTTTGAAAAATCTTTGTCCCTTCCTCTCTCTCAGTGAAGTGGTGAACGGTTGCCATGAGCTCCGGAGCTCTCCTCTTCTCTCCAAATTTCCCCAAATCCCCACCCGACATTATCTCCACCCGGAACAAGCCCAACCGGGCGGGATCCCTTTTCCGGGTTTGGGTCAATTCCCCCCATGGCTCTCTCTTTTTCCGTGTTTTAGTTAGTGATAGCTCAAGTGATAGAAGGAGAAGAAGAAGCGGGAAAGTGCTTGCAGACGTAAGAGAAATCCCCGAATCGATAAGAGAACCGGTTAAGCTTGGGGAACGATTAAATGATGTCGTTTTGAATGAGGAGGATTTTGACAGTTCGGTTCCTTGGTGGGAGCAGTTCCCCAAGCGTTGGGTTATAGTTATTTTGTGTTTCTCAGCCTTCTTGCTGTGCAATATGGATAGGGTAAGCCTTACTTTTAAGTTGTTTTTCCTTTCTTTGCTTCTTGATAAAAAAAAGAAAGCACTTCTTTTGAAGAGCTTTGAAAATGACCGTTAGTTTTATAGCTATAATTAGCAATAGTAGTTAAATTCAGTTAAACTTTTGTTATTCTTTGAATTATCAACTTTGAACAGATTTTGTTTGGCAGGTAAATATGAGCATTGCTATACTTCCCATGTCAGCTGAATTCAATTGGAACCCAGCAACTGTTGGTCTAGTACAGTCATCTTTTTTTTGGGGTTATCTACTTACTCAGGTAATAAATTCTTTCTTTCTTTTCCTTTTTTTAATGGTCTGGTCATGATATGAAATTTTTGTTTCTGTTAATCTAAAGGATAAATTTTTGTTGGTTTTTCTTGCTAATTTAGTTGTAGTTAATGACAGATTGCTGGTGGCATATGGGCAGACACTGTAGGTGGCAAGTCGGTGTTAGGATTTGGGGTAATATGGTGGTCCATTGCTACAGCTCTTACTCCTGTTGCTGCTAAAATTGGTTTGCCATTCCTACTTGTCGTTCGTGCATTCATGGGAATTGGCGAGGTTGGTTCTTTTATCAGTATTCTACCCAAAAAGCAAATTAATTCAACAGCTTTTAAGACGCAAGAATAGTTTGAAATTTTATCTTAGAAAACTACAAATATTGTCACTGTACAAGGCCAAAGTATTGACTTAGTTTGATTTTGTTTTCAGGGTGTTGCTATGCCTGCCATGAATAATATTCTGTCCAGGTGGGTTCCTGTTGCCGAAAGGAGTAGATCACTAGCATTGGTGTATAGTGGAATGTATCTTGGCTCAGTTACTGGCCTGGCTTTTTCACCATTCTTGATTCATCAGTTTGGATGGCCATCAGTGTTTTACTCCTTCGGTTCTCTAGGGACAGTCTGGTTTGGTTTATGGCTAAATAAGGTAAAATTGCTCCCCATATTCGTGGTATTGATTGACATGTTTCGTTACAAAGATTCTAAATTTGCTCTCATTCTAAACAAATTAGTATTATATGGAAATGAAGCACTCATATTTTGAATGATCTTAAGTTTTAGTGTAGATTTTTTGGATGAAGGCTTCAGTTGTTTGCCAACAAGCAAATTCTGATAGCGATAGAAGTGTTTGATTTTATTCAAAAATATCTTCCAAATGTAATATTTTTTTCTTCTTTTTTCTGTAGGCTCATAGTTCACCTCTTGAGGATCCTCAACTTCGGCCCCAGGAGAAGAAGCTTATTGTTACTAACAATATTACCAACAAGCCAGTTAAAACAATACCTTGGAGGTTAATCTTGTCGAAACCACCTGTATTGGCCCTAATAGTGTCTCATTTCTGTCACAATTGGGGAACATTTATTCTTTTGACATGGATGCCAACATACTATAATCAAGTAAGTCATTTCATCCCTGAATGCACACTGCTCTATTATTCTTGCAACCATAGCATTCAAAATGCTTAGTAAGCATCCTAAGTGTGGAAGAGTCAACAGAAACCGTAGATATTAAGTTCCTGGCAAACTATGGAAGTGAAATGTCCTGCACTGTCCCCTTATTTTGATAGCCAATGCCAATTTTTCATATTGGAAAATAATGCGCTTTTTAATAGTTAAGGCAACTGTTATAACTCATCAGTTGGCTAAGAATCTAGCTGATGAGTTCTGGCATTGTTATGTCTGAATTTGGATGATTCAGGACCATTTTCCCAAATTGTTGAAGTCTACTACCATTCTTCCTTGACTACATTGTGGCTTGTTGTTGACCTTGTTTCACCCTCACCCAAAAACATTTTTTCTTTCTCTGTTTCCACTTTTTAAAACTTGAAGCATTCACATGGTTATGTTCGGAGGCTTGTTCTAACAGTTGTTAAAAATGTTTGTCCTTCCCGTCATAGTATTAAGAATTTATTTTTGTTATACATCCATAGGTCCTGAAGTTCAATCTCACAGAATCTGGGCTCTTCTGTGTTTTGCCCTGGCTTACAATGGCTTTTTCTGCGAATCTTGGAGGGTGGATTGCAGATACACTTGTAAGCAAAGGTTTATCCGTGACCACTGTTCGCAAGGTACTCTTAGTTTTCATTTTCCTTAAAAAAATTCTTAGAATGGCTGTTTTGCATTTTCATTGTTCTTTAATTATGCAATTTTCTCTAAATATGCTTTCCTTCATATATACATTTATCAAGAGTGATGCACATGATGATTTTTTAAGTTCAATGCACTAACAACTTTGGTAAAGTTACAAATTCAATTCTCTCTTTCTCATGTCTCCTAGTGTATGTGCATATGTGCTCTTTCATCTTCTTCTTCCAAGTTCTCTGTTGCTAATGCTAAGTTGAATTTCTAAGTTGAACAGTCTGTTTAAGTTTACTGAATATATCTTACTATGCATTACAGATCATGCAATCAATTGGATTTCTTGGCCCTGCTTTCTTCCTAACTCAGCTGAGCCATGTCAATTCTCCTGCTATGGCTGTTTTGTGTATGGCATGCAGTCAGGTTTGCTTCTTTCAACACTTTGAAACATAAAATCAGTATACGTCTAGCGCCAGTTAACATACCTTCTTTTGTACTCAAACTTCCACTTAATCACGGTAGCTGAGTTACTCTACCAACAATGTTTTAATTGGTGGAACAGATATTATATAGTGGGTGATCAGACCCCTCTCTCGAATATTCTCTTCATTACTGAGTTTTGTCTGATGTCAAGGTTTATGACTTCTAGAATTTTAGATAGTTTGTAAATATTAAGTATAAAAAAAAAATGCAAAGTCGGGTATTTTTGTAAAATTCTTCTCTGTCCTATGTAAGTATGCTTATGGAGTCAGAAAATTCAGTAGATGCAATTGGCACAGCTAATTCTAGTTTTGTTATCTTGAATAGGGAACAGATGCATTTTCACAGTCTGGCCTGTATTCAAATCATCAAGATATTGCTCCTCGATATTCCGTAAGTTTTTAGTTCTTTCAGTTTGTTCTACAAAGCGTACTTCAATATAAAAGGAAGCTTAGAGTGATGAAGGGTGGCAAAATTTTGATTTGTGCTAATAATGCTTCACCTAACCACCGGTGTTTGTTGTAATAGCATTTGACATGAGCGGGTTATACTGGACTGCTGATATTGCTTTTCTTCTTAACCTTGTTTGGAGAAGTGATGGTTTTCCCTTTTTTATTTTCTATTTATTCTCTGCAGGGGGTATTACTTGGTTTATCCAACACTGCTGGAGTACTGGCAGGGGTGTTTGGAACTGCAGCAACTGGTTACATTCTGCAACATGGTAAGAAGTCATTCCTTGATTTTTTTCGAGTGGTAATTAGCTAAATAGAAATATATGTTAGACCAGTTGAAACTAAATGGAAAATCAAAATTGATTCCTGGCTTATATTTATGAACAAGAGAAATGTGCCCAATTGAACTGAATCATGGCCTAAGGAATACAATTTGCTGAAAAAATTTTAACTCACCTTTGGCTGTGGAAAGTTACCTACAGGTGACATCGGAGAATAAGCCAAGTGGGTGGAGTTGCTCCTACTTAATAACTTTGCCCTCATGTTTGGTTGAGTTGATCAATTTCATTTAAAACATTCATCATGCTGTATTTAGAAAGAGAATGAGAAAATAAAAATGTCTTTGTCGAAAAACAGTGGGTTGGTTCGAATTTCAGGACACTTCCATCCAAAGCCTTCCTAATATGGTGGCTATAGAATCCTGGTCCATGTGTATTAGCCTGTAGCACTTCATCTAGATTCAAGATCGCCCACAAAATCCTATGATTTCATTTCCCCCTATTCCCCCATAATTGAATCTTTACACAATTGCTGATTCTTGGGCATTTTCCTTTATATTGAACATTCTCAGGTTCTTGGGATGATGTGTTCAAGGTTTCAGTTGGGCTATACTTGGTTGGAACTGTGGTTTGGAACCTCTTTTCAACTGGTGAGAAAATACTGGACTGACTCTCGGATATTCAGATGTTTAGCATGGGGCATTCAAGCCCCCACGTGCCTGAGCTATTTGAGAGAGTTCAATTGATTGAATGAAGACAAAAGATGAAAAAGCATGAGTCAAATTTTGGAGGAAAGGACTTGAGCTAGTGGCCATATTTTCTTAATGCCAGGGAGGGAGACCCAAAATTTGAAATCCAAAATTGTCAATGGCTCTAATATTGCAATTGTTGCAAGAGGTCTCGTTGGAGGAAGAATTTATTTGTATGGTAAACACACCACAGCCTGTAATCCTGTAAATGCTATATTTAATCCTTAACAAATCAGTTTGTAATTTCATTGCCTTTTTTCTCTCAAACACGTTGTTTTTTTGGTAGGATCTCTCAATCACTTGGACAGAAGTGATTATGTACCACAAATACACACATGCACAAATACAGGCGCGCGCACACACACACACATACACATATGTAAAACATGAAGAAAGTAAAATCTTTAATCCCTTAGGTTGGACTTTGTGATTTGTAAATGCTGAAAATTGAGAGTATAACTTTTATTGAAATTATAAAATAAGCATATGAAAACCCATATCAACTGATACGGAATATAAACATCACAAAGACATTGCTCTTTTGAATGACTAAGTGTACCCTTAAGCAACTGTAATCAAATTCAACAACCCAAACAAACATTGTATGAAATTGTGAAGTAAAAACAAATCAAACTATATACCACCCAAAGCCCAATTGGACCCCCATGCCTTAATTTCCTGTATATCCCATAAGAGCAAATACACAGTTGAGTTGAGAGAGCGAAATGTACCCAGATGTCACAAATCTTATGCTAGTATACGGGGCTGCAAGTAAACGCGAAGACCATCCTTCATGAACAGAGTGAGAGACATCTTTTGCTCAACCCTGTGTCCCGGAACCAGCGAGAGCCGGTAACGCAGCAGAACTGCTGAGGCCGCAGACTTCATTTGCAAGTAAGCCAAATCTTTCCCCAAACAAGTCCTTGGTCCAGCGTTGAATGCCACAAACTTGTAAGCATCCTTTGGTGGATCGAACTTGTTGCCTTCTGCAGATAGCCACCTTTCAGGCCTAAACTCCATGCAATCTTCTCCCCATATAGTCTTCATTCTTCCAACTGAATATATCGAATATGTCACAGTTGAGCCCGTGGGCACGAACGTGCCATCCGGTAAGACATCGTCTTGGACAACGTACTTGAAGTCCTGAGGGACTGAGGGGTACAAGCGCAGTGTTTCAGCTAATGCTGCTTTCAGATATATCAATCTGTCTGCTTCATCAAACACCAGAGGTTCTTCAAGCCATTTTTTGCGGTCTTGACCACGCGTGTCACAGAGAACCGTTGATATCTCGTTGATGATCTTTTGTTCAATCTCTGGATGGTTCATGATGAGCCAGAAGAACCAGCTGAGGGCTACGGAAGAGGTGTCCCGGCCAGCGAGGACAAAGTTTAGAGCAATTCGTTGGAGAACAGCGCTTGTAAAGAGATTGCCCTCAGCATCTCTTTTCTTCATAAAACGGGACAGTAAATCATCTGACGGAGATTCTTTTCGCGCTTCAATGGCATCGTTCATGTAGTTTTCAACGATTTGGAGGCTACTCTTTAATCTTCTCTCTGCTCCAATCCCCAAGATCTTCTCCAATCTCCATAGTAAACCAGGGTAAAGAAGCCTATAGAGAGTTGCTTCAGTGGCTGTGTCAAAAGCCATAGCAAATGGATTTTCAGGTAAGTCAGGAGAGAGTGTTTCTGGATCTTTACCGAAGGTAAGGCCACAAATGTTGTCAAAGGTTAAGCGAAGCAACAACTCTTGCAAGTCTACCCATTTCTTCTCATTGGATGCTTTGTCTAAAATACACCATAGACGATTCTTGATAGTCCTATTCACCCACCGAGCCATGGCTTGCCTGAGTGTCCGGGTTGTGAACTCAAGTGCTGCTGTTTTCCTTTGAATGAGCCATGTCTCTCCATCGCTATTGAAGATCCCTTGCCCCAAAAGATCATGAAATGCAGCTTGCCAGTGAGGCCCTTTCGGGTAGTTATCGAACCGCGTGCGGAGAATGTGCTCGATGTTTTTGGGGTGACAAGTGACGGTGTAGAACCCTTGCTTCCGAGCCAAGCAAGGAAGAGCAATCGTACAGGTTTGATAGGTTGCTGAGCCACCTGTTGCTCGAAGGTTACTAGCAATCCAATCATGGATTCTCCCCCGGTTCATGACAAGATATGGTAGGCTACCGACTATCGGCCATACTCTTGGACCGGTTAACCTCCTGACTAGGAGATGGAACCAGAGTGCGTAAGCAAATATAGCAGCAGCTAGGCTGAAGACAAATGTAAGGGTCTCCATGGGAATCAGAGAAAGTTGGTGCTAATCAAGGTCTAATATTATTACACTAGACAGTTTAATTTTGAGACAGATTGATAACAATGGAGTTATATATAAAGTGATAAAATGAGAAAGGTTTAGGAAGAGTAGTTAGGAAATTTGAGTCCGAGGACAGGTCGCTGTTGGGTTGATAGGAACTATGAGAGAGAATTTACACGAAATTAAGCCATGGCAAGCTTTTTCAGTAGGTGCCAAAGACTTGCACTTGCTGTCATTAACTAAGACGTGTCCTTATGATTTATCAACTCAGCTCTAATTGGTTAACTTTGCACTCTAATTAATCTATTTCATTCAATTGCCAGCCGGACTCTTAAACTTCTGGAAGAACTGCTATTTCAAATATGTCAGCAGATGGTGTGTCTTTTGAATATCAGCATCGTATGATAGGAATAGTAATTAATCATGCCAATTAACCTTCAATATAGGCAAATGAATTAACAGTTAATTTAGAGATGAATATATTAATTAGTTTTAATCATGTATAATGACGACAGGTGTTAATATTTAGAAATTAACAGTTCAGTGTTGTGTTATGTGTTATGATTTCAAAAGGAAATTGTGAATCTCACATCAATAGTGTATTAAAGTATGATTGAGTATTTAAATATTTACATCATCTTCATTTTGTAAGGTGCTGATTGTGAGATGAAATTATGAGACTCAATGAATTAAAATGGATAATACAAATTAGTGTGGATTGTGATAATATAAATCTCTTGTGGCTTATTTTTCTATGTTCCAAAACCTCTTACCTGACCTGTCAACGGATATCATCAAATGTGTACAATGGAAATTTCACATGAAATATAGAGAACACTTCTTTGGGGGGCTAATGCACTTTCTTGAATGTACGTTTGATAAAGAAAGTTAAGCCAATTGTTTTCCACAAAACCAACTGTTCACTATTTTACTTTTCTTGGAATCCTTGGTGACCCTATTCCAAAGAAAAAGAGAAAGAGAAGTGGTTAGAGACAGTTTACCCGCATTGAGAAAATGGGTTCTTGGTTACAAAGCCTAGAGATAAAAGCCAAGTCTAAAAGCACATGTTAAAAGAAAACCCAAGCTACAATTTGACTCCCTTTGAGTGAGTAGTTTCAAGAGAGGGGAAACTTTAAGAGAAAGAAATGTAAGGGCCTAAACGTTTCCTCTTTTTAACCCTTTTGCTTGAGGAACAGGTCATCATACCAAACGCCTTGATGTTTTCTTTTTCAGGGATTTTTACGTGATAATTAAATTTGTGAGTCAAATGCCATCGACTTTTGCTTTGTTATTTTAATGCTGTTTGTATTGTTCACGTCTATTTATTCTTGTCTAAGCTTACTGGTCTTTCAACAACAATCACAACTATACCCAATGAGTGCAGCCGATGTTGCACCATGACAAATTGTTTTGTTTTCTTTCATATATGCCACTTCATGCACTGCGAAGAGGGAACTAGGCATTTGTTTTATGGATTAGCTGAAAAATATGACATCTTGGCTAGCTGATAGTTATACCCTTTAAATCACTGATGATCCCATTATATATCTAGTATATATATATATATATACAGAAACTATGTCACATTGGTGTAATCACTGTCAATAATTTTACAACCAATTAATTAGTTGGTTAACGACCTTGTGATAAATATATATATATATATATATAAAACTTTGTGTTATATTATATATTACTTCCCTGCAACTTTTGGATAAAAGATGCAGAAGCTCAATGAGCTGGTGGGATTAATAGAGCAAGTTTCAGTTAAAAATTATGGGAGTTGACAATCAGATTTATTCTTGTTTGATATCTCATATATATATATATATATATATATATATATATATATATATATATATATATATCCCTTGTGTTAGTTGTTCCAAGTAATGTTCCTTAATCCTCCATGTTTCGAATTTGTTTCAGATCAGACATGTAGTAGAAATCCATCCAATGAAAATTCTAATTCCAGTGGAATAGGATATATATATATATACTACATTACCAATTTTATGCTTTATTGTTCCGTCTTTGTTTATATCCAACACATATTCGATAGATATAAATATAAAGGTTTGATTTTCTAAATATATAAAAACCTAAACGTATTCAAATTGAATACAAAATCGTATCTGAAATTGGGTAAGTTATTCAAATCTTAAGTTATAGAAACATTCATTCGGAAAGAATTATTAAGGTACTTAGTTCTTAATTAGGACTAACCACTTGATTAAGCATAATTGGCCGTTGCCCTCCCAACAAAATAGGCCACTTGATTTAGTAATAAAACTTTGGATTAAACCCCCTTTGTCATGGACCCTAATAAGAGGCAGTGGCAGATTACAAAGTTCTTTTAAGTCAGAATTTGGTTAACCACCGTGTTTGTATTTTCTTTATTGTATAAGAGATGAGGCATGAACACATGGGGGATTAATTAATTACATAATCTTTTAAGGATGGGGCTTTAAATTAACGTACAGGTATCTTCTTCCTTTCTTTTGTGTGAAGCATCATCAAAAAGCAAATACGTACTGTGCTTCCAATCTTGGAAACATGATTAATTTTCTCTTCTATTATTTTTGATGTCTAATTTTGACTATAGTAGTACACGTGGCAAGTGACGTGGTAAACACGATACAAAAGGTGACATAGTAATACAGGTGTCAAAACATGTGACAAGTGATTTGATGAAACATGACATAAAAGATGACATGACAAAACACGATATAAAAGATATGACATGACAAAATACACGATAAGTGACGATACAAAATACGTTATAAACAGATGATGTAACGAAATATGCCGCTAAAAGATAATGTAACAGAACACATATTTCATCAACAAATGATGTAACAAAATACATCATAGAAAGTTGACACACAAATGATGTTATAAGGACATGTGATAGTTAGTGTTAGATATATTGTAACGATAAAAGACGTCAATACATGAACAACTAGTACGTGAAACAAAAGAGAAAAATTTTAATGTATATAAAACTAATCCTATTCATAATTTAACCCTAACTAATTAATTCTATATTGTAAGATAACTCTAACTAAACAATTTATATAATTATTTTAACAAAATTGATAAAAATCTTTATAACTCATAATTTCATTCACCATCTCTTTATGACGTAACATGATAATATTTCTACCCAACTCATAGATTTGTGAAAATACTAACTCTAGGAACATATCAGCCTTGTTTGGCGGTGAGGTCCGTTTGGACTCCGATTTAGGTTGGTTGCAGATCTATGGGGCTGAAGCCCACATCAAAACAACTAAGGAACAAAAGTGATTTGGGCTTTCTAAAAGGCGATTTCCATTTGTTCCACTGGCTAGCGGGCTCAGGCCCACATCAAAACGGCCATGAAAGAGAAATGATGTTGGGTTTTTGTACGGAAGGTTGGAAAAGTGCATAGGTTAGCATTTAGCCACGTATCAAGTCCTATATCCATACCTGCTAAGATCAGCTCTCATCCCTTATTTTTCCTCCCCTGAAAAATTGGAAAATCACAGAAACAAAAAAGAATTAAAATAAAATAAAGTAATAAAAACCATTAAAAATCAAGCAATGATGATAAGACACTTGTGGAGAGCTCGTGGTACAAACACTGCCAAGTTCTTCCCACTCATCATCTCAAAAGCCATCCAACGGTCCAAAATTCACTGCAAACACTATCCCCATAAAATATATTTCCACTATACATAATCTACCTAGCTCCAGCATCATTTCAAAAGAACAAGGGAAGAAAACTTGTCTAAGCTTAAGTGACAATGGCTTCTCTGCTAATTTCCTTTGCTCCTTCAACTACAAGGGTTTTCGCAGCAACAGCGGCAAAAGGTGCCGGTGGAAGCAAAGAAGAGAAAGGGCTTTTTGATTGGATTCTTGGGCAATTGCAGAAGGAGGAGCAGTTCTATGAAACTGATCCCATCCTCCAGAAAGTTGAAGGAAAGAATGATGATGGCACTAGCAGTGGCCGCAAGAACTCTGTTTCTGTCCCACAGAAGAAGAAGGGTGGTGGCTTTGGGGGACTTTTCGCCAAGAAATGAAGTATAATCCGATCATCTGGGGGTCTCATTGGTTTGGAATTATTCCCGTTTTGTATCTTGTACTCTTGGAACCTTACTTGATTCTTGAACACTAAGCTGTTATTAATTTCCTTAAATGCACACTACCTTTTTCTCAATATATTCTATTAAATTATGAATTCATTTGAAGTTAGATGTTTGGATTAACTGATTCTTGGTAAGTTCACTGTTAAGAAATTAAAAATACTACCCAATAAACGAGAGTAAAGTGGCAGGCTGAGTTTTTTTACGAAAGGCTCATCACAGTTTAGGTTGTGAATTTATGTGCTTGTCTGCTTTAAAACCTTGGAATAAAACAAGGAACGTGAATAGCATATTTGATATACCGTATCTGATAAATTTGTCTGCAAAACAAAGTGAACTGTATACGGCAACATTTCATGCAACAGTGATTAAACAGAAACTGGCTCCGTCTGTTGTATTGTTTTTTTTTGGAGAATGCAACTGTTAATTTTCTGTATGTGATTGAGAAATATCATGCATTAGCTCACTATCTGTTGACACGTTGTCTTAACATTTCTGTAGTCGTCGCAGAGGTGAAGGTGACAGCTTCTAATGCATGAACCTGACAAAACCTAAAGACAATGAAATTCATATCTGGTAGAAGTTTAACATTTGTATAGATGAAGTTACAATAAATTAGAGTAGGAGAAACAGCCAGATCAGGCACTGGTTAGAGGTATTAAATAGAATAATTCTAGCCAATGGGAAATGGCAGATGCATGTCTGGATCAGCATCCAAGCAGATAGACAAGATTAGGTCAAAAATAAATCATGGTTTGCTCTCTTTCTGAGTAATTCTTTATTTTTCTTTCAATCTTAAATAATTGACAAGCTATTTAGGCAACTGCGAACATTGAACAAACAAAGATTTGTTAGGATCTTGTTATATTCAATTACATCTAGTACCTAACTCATTTCTGTCAGAGTGGACACAGTTAAACATCGGATTAGCTGGCATCTTGCTTTAAGGGACTATTTGTTTCAGAACAAGGCCAGTTCAAGCTAAAGAAACACAGTGTATGGCATAATAGAGAGGGATGTGAAATCCAAATTCCAACAAGACCTTGTTTAATCACAGGGTTCAAATCAAGCTTTGGTAGCGGACAGGATGGATAATGGGTGATTGTCGTGTGCCAATTGACAAACAATAAGGACGAATGTCACACTATTGGCATGTCAATTTTGGTCTTGCCCTGAAGAAAGCTAGGCATGCTCGGCCAATTCTATGTCAAAAAGCTAAGAATTCTATTGCACACGCCCGATTTGGAAAACAATATCATGTGACTGCTTCAAGTAAAGTCCTCAACAGTCTGTTGTGGTTTTCGTCCTCTTTGAAAGTCGCAATAACTTTACTAGAAACTTTTTTGGTAGAAATGTGCTCATATTCACCTTGGGAAATGTAAAAACATATAGATTGAAGAACAAGATATACACCTATGTCAAGGCTAGAAATGGACTGATATGGAAACCTATGAAACAAAGCAAGTTAGCTGGTAAGCCCTGTCGAAGATATGCATCCCAACAGAATGTCCGGTAGGAGAAATGAATCCGAAAGGATAACATAAGATAGTCTTTCATAGGCAAACTAAGTAATGCTTTACTTTCTTCAACTAAAGAAAAAGACAATGTACATATAAGCTACTACCATGCTTAATATTTTCAGCAAACTATTTTATGACCAAATATTACCATTAACTACAGAGCTCAATGAGAATTAGCAGAAACAGAATTTGATCTAGGCAAAGAAGCAGAAGAGTTGATAAATTCGATGCAGTCCTCGATGGCAGCACTCCTATGAGAATCAACAGGAGTTACAAATGGCTTTGATCTTCCTGATGAAGAAGAAACCTTAGGAGAAGGCCTAATTCTCATTGACACCACATGCAAACCTTTTGCCACTTTCCCACCGAGATGCTTGAGAAATCTTACCGGTGAAAACTTAGATCTTTTACACAGCATGAAGCCACAACTCCTGGTGACTCCCCTGTTCCCAGCAGCCTTGTTATCGGACTTCTGCATAGCAGAAGCATTTACCTTGTTGTTTCCCTTTTTCCTACTCACTTTGTTGCTCCCTTTAGTTGACATCTTCTGCATTTAGCTGACCTTTGAGAGAGAGAGAGAGAGAGAGAGAGAGAGAGAGAGAGAGAGAGAGAGAGAGATGGAGGTAGGGAGTTGCAGTAGGGGCAACAACTGAAGTCGCAGTGGATGGAAAATGAGGTGTGGATGGATGGGAGGGCTTGACAAATAAAAAAGGAGAGAATGCTGAAACAGTGGGCTAAAAAAGTTCAAGGCAAGGAGGGAAAAGTAATTAAAAAGAAAACAGAAAAATAAAAAAGTTATGATTAAATATAAGCCCACACTTCACACACTTATGTAAACTGAAAACAGTGTGATGTGGTTTTTGTAATCAAACCCAAATCATGGACTTACCTTGGGTAACTTTTCTTACAAGGGATTCTATCTGTAGTATGCTTTCTTTTCTTTTACATACCCTGCAATGCAAAGCATGATGATGTACGATCAAAGATAAAGAAATAAAGACTAAACGCCATTCAAGCAAAATAATAAATAATATTTCAACCAGCATCTGAATTTGAGTTTGTAATCACTCGGGCTGGGGCAAATTTGAGTTAAGAGAGAAGGGTTTAGGTTGCCACTTACTCTTTGGCTCAACTGTGAGAGGGTGTTTGGTCTAAGTTTCAAGACTTGCTTCTCTCTTTCTTATACAAAAGAAAACCTAGTTGATTGCATTGTTTGGATTGATGTCATTAAGGGTCTCATACAAATTTTGTTATGGATCTTGGGCATGTATCAGGCGTCTGTTGTCAGGCAAAAACTTTTGGCAAAAGGGGGAGAAATGTCAACACTATCAGCTGGTTGCAAATGCATGTCAGGATCTCCAAAGCATTTAGCAAATGAATCAACTTACTCTTATGTCCATTTCTTTCTAACAACTTAAAGAATCCACCAGCATTTCGCATCAGAAATATATATATATATATATATATAATGTTGTGTTATCATTCTTTTTTCGTTTTCCGAACGCTTGACATCATGACTAAGTTAGAAAGATGCCCCTCTCTGCAAGGCAACAAATGAAAGACGAAATGCTATCATTGTCTTCAGAATTTGGTGGGGACCTCGAATTCTCATGTACACACGAGGGGCTATAGACTAGTACCAATATCAAAATCATATGTATCACAAAAAGATGCTCAAAGAAGTTGGCAAGAAGCCTTTAGAGAGGAGGAATAGGATAAAAAAAATAAAACAAGGCATAGTTTTCTTTGATTTCTCCCAGTGCTCTCTTCATTTGGAATCTCTAAAGCAGAGGGTCCAGTGAGAGCCGATCTAAGCTGAATATATATATATTCTGCTATTTTCATTAAGTTTAATCTCTCTCCTTTAGAAAAGAAGTTATAGATGAGGTAACCTTTCGGTAAAATCTGCTTTGATCATAAATAAGATCGAAGAACTTTTTGACTTTATCCTTTGATCATATTCAGTATGGAAGCCACAGATTCCCCTGCTTTTGCTTGCTCAGGAGAAAAGGGTTGGAGGTTGGTGTTTTCCATTTATTTGATTGACCAAAAAGTAAACAAAAATAAATGCCAAAGGTGGTTAGAAGTTAAAAGTAACAAGTCAGAGAAAACCAGGTAAGTTAAAGACATGCCGGTCTCAATTTCCTAACCTCTCCCCCAAATCTCAAGACTGGAGATAACTATTCATTAAGGCTAAAAACCAGATTAGTACAGGATAAATTATGATTAGACATGACAAAAGATGCAATGAATGATTAACCATGTAAAATTAGTATGTCTAAAAGCCAAAAGAAAAATTACAAATACAACTGTATCTGCACTCTGCGGTTGAGTAGTGATAAGTGTTTATTGGTATCAAAATCACAATCAATTGATAAAGTGGAAGAAATTTTCTTTTTTCAGTGCAAAAGTTGGATGACAAAAGCATCCATTGTACTAAAGATTACCAAGCCTGATTGAGTTCTAGACAAGGGACCTAAAATGACAGTTTACCAAATGGGTATATGCTCTGCCGAAAGCTGGACTCACTCATAGATGCTTCCTACTCTGTTTGATTTCAACCTTTTCACTGATATATGCTGTCTGGAGTTCAGAATTATCTAATTAAGCCAAGTTACTACTAATTGCAGTATATTGATTCAAGTCATTCAGTTACCATGCATAAATAGTATTAGGTTATTTGTGAAGACTGAAGGAGTAGTGTTTTTGTTAGTGCTGAATGAAAAACTGAAAATCAAACCAAAATAAGCCAGCAATTCTTAGGCTAACTTGACACATGAATAGGAAGATCCTCTCAGGCTTTCTTAGTGATTACCAAACCAGGTTTACTCAAGAAGGGGTGTAGCTTTATCTAGAGATCGATGGTCATTTCTAAAAATCATGTGATGACAGAGAAAAAGAAGGTTCTTAACAGCTCAAACAAGTGAACAACAGTCTATGCTCATCCCAACTCTTTCCCTCTCCAACCACTTGCAATAAATCTAACTGTGTGGTAATTACTGCAACTACCAAATACCAATAGACCAATGCTCAAGAACTCGAGGAAACCAGATCTCAACTGCTATGATTAAGATGACTAGAGGCTGAAAGTCCTCGTATTGGGGATTCTAGGTTAACCAGAAAGGGCAGGCATATGAGTACACACATTAAAGACTCTAGCTGGATTTAAAACATATACCATATAACCTACATGATTACTACATTCATAATGAATTTAAATGTCGTACAGCTTTCTTTCATTTCATTTTAATTTTGGTTGGCAAGCAAGCAAATCTAAGTACTCTTTTTCTATTTCAATTGGTATCATGGATTAAAGAAGTTCATTGGCAAACACCTGTCAGAATCGTAGCTCTTATACAGCTAGCAGAGAACCAAACAATCATGTATAAGCCACATTCAGATACAGTTAGCAAACTAAAAACGAAGCACAGTCAACTAGTCAAATTCCAGCTGATTTGAGCTTCTGTAATGCAATCTTCAACCGTTTACTTTGAGGCTACTAAAGTATACAGCAGTAGCTTTTTGCTATTTTCTCCAGTTATCTGTGCAATATGTTCCATGCTTTTAACCAGAATTTTATTCCCAAATTGTCACACAATTCACACAAGATTTTTGATAGAAATAAAGCAGAAAATGGTATTTCAGAGAGAAGAGTTGGAGTAGATAACCAGAACCAAGTTGTAGAGTGTGCCAACATTCATCCTCTGCTCCTGTATACAGCTTATCATTTAGCATCAGAACTTAAGATCATGGTCAAACATGCTTCAAAGACAAATATATAAATGCAAAACCCCCCTCCGATGCAGTCTTACCATTTCCTCAAACCAAATGTTCCAAAACCAAACACTCCCTAGTCATCACCATCAGTTTCTCAACAAGAAAGATAAGCAGATCAATAAAAGTCAATGAATTGAGTTCTTCAATGATCTGTATCTTAATCTTTCAAAAGTACAGAGACTATAGAGCTTTTCAATATACACAATCCTGTAATTGATATGAGAAAAGAAAACTCACTGTCTATCATTTTTTACAAGCAAAAGCTGTCCATCATGAGTAATGATATAATCCAAGAAATCCTTAACTTCTCCAGAATCCTTAAAACACTGAGGTGCATCAAGATCACTGTCCAAATTATACCAAACCCCATCAATATTTCTCAATGCAATCCAATGCCTACTTTTCCAGAGCCCAGCATACCGTCTAACCGGAACATTAATCACAATTCCCATCAAAATTTCATCATTAAGATCAATAGCTGATGCTCCATTTCGACGATCATGCCAAATCACAGTCTTCCCTTTCCCTTCAAGTGCAGCAATCAAAACATTTATGTCATAGTTTCCAGTAATTGAATTATGGTGAGGCTTGAAGACTAATGAAAAGGGTGTCCAAATTTCCTTGTTTGGGTCATCAAGAACAAGTTTTTCAGCAACGGAATTCAAGCTTGCTCGAGTAAATGCATCTTTTTGCTGAATTATAACAAAATATTACAAATTATTAACGAAACCTATATACAACAACATACTAGAAAAGAAAGAAAGCGAGAAAGAGAGAGAGAAGGTACCTGGAAGAGATTGTTAAGGGAATGTAAGAGGCAATATTGTAATCTCTGCCTTTCGTGATAGATTTGGTTCTGCTCGCTTGCCATGAATCAAAGGCTGTGGAAATTTGATTATTGCAAAGGGAACCAATGGCTGTTTTGCTCGTCAAATTCGAAGGTTCTTGATTTTGATCAGAGGCTCAACTTTGTCCGGTAGGCTGCTCGTTTTGCCGATCTTAAAACAGGTAGAATATTAAAAAAAAGAAAAAAAACCAGCGTTCTTCGTTATCGAGAGTTTTCCATTTCCACCCCCCCTTCTGGCCGGATGTCTGGGTGACCAGGCTTGGGTGTTACTGTGAAACTGAAAACATAAGTCCCAAGTAAAAACCTTATGCGCTCGGCTAATTATTTTGAATTTGTTTAAATTTGCAAAGCAAAAAATTATTATAATGTTGATCTAATATATTATGTTAAAATATATTATTTAAGTCATTGTAACTTTAATCATGAAGGAAATGTTTGAAGTGCAAAAAATGAAAATATATAATTGACACATAACATGAATTTATTTTTTTTATTTAGGAAAAATAGATTTGACCTCTTTTTTTCTTTGAAAATTGAAAGCTAACCACCTGAGCTTGGCCGGAAGTTGAAATAAATATCTAAAGTTTGAAGTTCCGACTGCACTGTTGCACGAACAAGCATTTCCCTTTTTAGTTTCAACTATGGAACAAAGTCATGGAAACTTGGAAGATATAGAGCAGATAGAAAACAATATAGACAAATCCCTGCAGCTATGTTATGTCTACCTTGTAGCTATGCCTTTGCCCCATTTTCAATAAACAGATCCAGACAATAACCTTGACTCACTCACTGCTCACACGTAACCACACTCAAACTGATGTAGGAAGCTGTGCCATTTGATATATGCATTTGAGCCTTTTGTGCCTCTATTTCATAGGAGACTTAACCAGGTCTGTCAGAAGAAACCGCTTAATAGCAAACAACCTTTGCATATTTATCTATTATCAATTAATCTCAACTTAACTGTAAATAAAAACAATACATTCACGACCACAGCAATATCTACCTGTAAAGCTGCAGTTTTCTGTATCATAACATCCTAAACAAAAGAATAAGAAACAAATAAGATCAAAAGTCTTGTTTCCTGTCCACTAACCAAATCAAACCTGCACATATAGTCTTTTTTTTTTTTTAATTTTTAAATAGCAAAAAATCACAAGCTTTGCCTATTTTTTTACACAAAGAAACCATAAAAATACATTAAATCCACAAAAATTTCCCCTCTTTTTACCCACCTGATGTTTACTCAAAAGAAGGTGGAAGTATTTTGGCCGTAAAAATTTGGAATCCAGGCAAAACTGAGAGATCTACTACACCTTTTGGGAGGTTTGCAATTTTCTGAAGCAAAGAAAGCCTGTTCTCTCTAATTGTTTCGTCGTCCTTCACATAGAAGTCATATTAGTAAATCATTTTTGATTGGGATGGGGACGAAGAACCTGTGGAACTCAAATATAAAGAGAAAAATAATTTTCAAAATAAAAATAAAGAGAGAAAAATAATTGATTTGATACAATGTTAATTGATACCCTAGGCTGCTTACACTTGTTTAAGTTTATCAAGCAACTTGATTTAGCTTAAAAGTTGAGTTCAAACAAAGTTATTTTATTATAGGCTTACTTTGTTTTGTTTTGTTTTTTTTAAAGAAAATAAGCTTTGGTTAACAGTTTACCTTGAATTTGTCTATAAAACTTACAATTTTATATAATAAAGCAAAATAAAACTCCAAATCTTCATTTGAAATACCATTAAAGAATTTAAAAGTTGAAATCACAAATATACCTAAGACTAAGAGTTCAGAACAGACTGGGTACTTCTTTAGTACAAAAGGGAGTACTAGTACCTCCATATCAGCATCCACATCCTTTCCATGGTCAATTCTAGTTGGACAAGAATAGGCTTCCACAACCTTGGGAAAAGATTGCTTTCGGCAAGGTTTCCATTTGCTTTCATTTATTTTTATATGCTATCATATATCATTTGAGGATACTGGAAATTGATGAGAAATGGAAAGCAAAAAAAGGGGGGGAAAATATACATCTTTTATCTAAACATGCAAAAAAAAAAAACTCTCTAAAACAAAACATTCAGCAGCTCCCAAGCAAAGAAAGAAAGAAAGGAAAAATACAAATATGCATAAGACTCAAGCATAAAGCATTCATATTAGAAAATATCCATCACTGCAGACATTCATCATTCAAGATGTCTTGGATTCAGCAACAGGGTAGCCCATCTTCTATGTAGAAAGCAGACTTTTTAACAAAAACATATCCATCCATGTCATACACAAAGATATAAAGTGAGAATAGCCTGCAGCAAAGATGTCAAGGATATTATTGCCTAAACAATCACAGGCCCTTTTGCGTCCACTAACAAATGTCTTCATAATCGAGGCAATCCCTTTTTGGTATTGACATGAACATTTCTTTGGTGTTCTTCAGTCAGTTAATTCTTCAAGATATACTTTCTATTATGGCCCAGGACATGTTGTCAGTCATGAGTTGAGGACCAACAGTAAGGAAATTGCATTTCTAACAAAACTATTATGAATAGATATAGCCATTGTATAGAGACACAAGAAATGAATACCTAAGACGAATAGCAACTGAGTGCACTTAATTTACATGTTGTTAGTTTTTGTCTTCCCTTTTGGTTGTAAATGGTCTGTACAGATGACTGATGATGAGGCCTTAAGGTTGCTAGGAGATGTCAATGAAAGAGTGTGTATCTTGATCTCTTATGCAACCATAAGGTGTCTGGGTCACGAATTATGACCTTGTTTTTGAACCTACCAGAATATGGTTGGCCTCTGTTTTCCATTGTTATTTTGAAATGGAAATTAGAGTTGCCTTGGCTTTTCAAAAAAAAAAAAAAAAACACCTGCAGCCAGAAACACACCCTATCTGCATAAATTTTAGCCGATGGCACTGATAATATTCATAACTTCCACACAGCAAGGAATACAACACAATCCAAGGGTGAAACAAATAGCCTGACTCAATATCATTCCTACTCTTTTGTTCACTAAATTTTGAAGCATTCCACACACAAAAAAAAATGAAGAAATCTTTAATGGAAAACGATTCATAACCTCCACACAAAGTTTTTTTTTTATTTTTTATTTCTCTTAACACCACAAGTGATTCTCATCTTAAGGTAAGTAATCAAATCCATCATGAGTTTCAAATTCTTCACCTTGACAAAAATGCTTTTGAAAATTTTTTATGTGCCAATGAAACAACTCTTTTTGTTCATAATTAAAAATAAAAAATTTTTAATAGACACCATTGTATTTTAATGTACAATCGGAATGTCAAATAAACACAACAAGCTACATGTTCACATAAGCACCATTGTGCCTTTATTATACTATAGGAATGTCATCACAAATAGATTAAATATCTATTTGCACCATTATACCTTCGACTAAATGTTTATACCATTATACCTTTATTATACTTAGCAACAAGACTAAATGTTTCTTGATAATCAAATCCCTCAACTTGACTATAACCTTTGGCTACCAAACGAGCTTTGAACCTTTCTATAGTGCCATCTGCCTTCATTTTGGTTTTCTAAACCCACTTATAGCTAATAGCATAAGAATCAACAGGTTGTGGAACTATGCTCCATATGCCATTATCCTCTACAGTTGCCAGTTTAGCAGCCTTAGCATTTCTCCAATGAGCATGTTTAACAACTTGATGATAAGTATTAGGTTCAGGAATATGTGACAAAGAAGTAGTAAAGTCTTGTGGGCAGGGGACAATTGAGTAGTAGACAAAAATTGAGTAATTGGATGTGAAGTAACAGAGTTTGAAGAAGTGGGAATGTGAACATCATCTACTTCAAGGTATTTAGCTGGTTTTCTAATTCTGTCGCTTCTCCTATGTGGAATAGAATCAGTAGGAATATTAATATTATTAACAAGGCTTGAATAAAAAAAGTCAACTATAGGGTCAACATGACTATTAAAAACAGATTGCTCTTCAGAATTTAAAGGAAAATTAATGAAATGTGAAGATTCTGAAGTATTTGAAGATGTGGAAGACTAAATAGAAGGTGTAGAAAAAAAATTAGGAGTACAAGATGGAACAGAATGAGGTACAACATCCAAAAAATCAGAATCTGTATCATGCACATGAGGTGTTTGATAAAATGTATGATCATGTGAATTCTTAACAAAGGATTAAAATGGAAATACATGTTCATGAAAGATCACATTTCTAGATATTAGAACCTTGTTGGCAAGTAGATCATACACCTTGTAAGCTTTGACACCATTTGGATACCCTAAAAATATACATTTACTAGCCCTCAGATCAAATTTCTTTCTATGTTGACTAAGAGTGGAAACAAAACAGAGGCTGCCAAAAGCTCTAAGGTGATCATAAGAAGGTGATTGCTTATACAAAAGTTCATATGGAGTTAAATTGTTAAGAATTTTGCTTGGCATTCTATTAATAATACGAACAACAGTGATAATAGCATATCCCTAAAATTGAAGAGGATCATGAGACTAATGCAATGAAGATCTAGCAACCATTAATTATGTTGATGTTTTCTCTCAACTCTACCATTTTGTTGTGGAGTTTCAACACAAGTTACAAGATGAACAATACCTATCCTGGCATAAAATTCAGTAAGAGCAAACTCTTTGCCATTGTCAATTCTTAAGATTTTAGTACAAGCTTTAAATTGAGTTTTAACAAAATTATTGAAATTGGAAATAATAGTTGAAACATCTGACTTCCATTTCATCAAAAATACCCAAGTGAACCTTGTAAAATCATCTACAAGAGTAAGAAAATATCTTTGATTAGAAAAAGTAGGAATCTCATAAAAACTCCATATGTCAGCATGTACAATCTCAAAAGGATTGACAGTAGCTTGTGCATGAACAGGAAATGGAACTCTTCTTTGCTTAGCCATAAGATAGACTTCACAAAGTAAACCTATTGATCTTTGAACTTTTGAACAATTTTCATGAATTACATTTATTCTTTCTAGAGGTGCATGACCTAATCAACAATGCCACAAATCAAAGTTTGGATGTGTAACTATACTATTGAAAACAGAAGACAATTTGACTGACTTAATAACCTTATTAAAACTATACTTGGACAGATCTTGTTCATCTTCATTTACTTGCATGAAGTATAAGCCTACAGTGACTTTAGCTACCCTAGTCACCTTGCATGAATTTAGATCCTGAACAACACATATTTCATCAGTACACCAGACATAATTTTTTTTGAACTAATGAGCTTACTTACAGAAATGAGATTAAACTTGAAACTAGGAACATAGAAGACACCATTAAATATGAAAGATGCAGTAAATTTGACAGTCCTAATATGAGTAACTAAAGCTCTTGCCTTATTTGGAAGTTGTACAAAACAATTAGACACTGATTTAACAGAAACAAAATTATTCAAGGAATAAGAAATATAATTTGTTGCCCTTGTATCTACTATCCAAGAATTATGCTTGATCATGACAGTATTCATATCTCTATATTTAGATGGAAGATTATTAGAATTACTGAAACAGACAAGGCCAAAAATAATACCTACAAATGCAGAATTGACCAAAGAGTGTTTGCTTTGTTGAGTGATTGTAGAATTTTCCTTTCCATCATCAATATTAATACCATTCTCATTTAAGAGATTCATCAGCTTGCTGACTTGTTGCTTAATGAGTGACATTTGAAACATGGTGCTGTTTTCAGCAACCTCATAATCTTATGCATGCTATTTTCCACCAAAAGCATATTGTTTTCCCTCAACAATGGAAACATTATTCACTGACTTATCTCTGTTATATGCATTTCCCTATGTTGAACTTAAAATCCTTAAGAAAGCCTATCAATCTATAGCACTTGTCTTTGGAATGTCCTTTCTTATTACAGTGAGAACAAATGATATCTTTCTTGAACTTTTTTTTGTTGTCTGATGCTATTGCCATGGCAAAAAATCTAACACTGGTTGACTTTGTATCAACAAATTTCTTTGTGCTTCTTCCTATAACACAATGCTATATACCTTATCCAAAGTAGGTATAGGATCCAACAAGATTATCTGCGATCTTATAGTAGAGTAAGAATCATTCAAACCGTTTAAGAACCTAAAGACCATATCCTTTTGATATTGGTTTGAATACTTCTTAAAGCAATTAGGATTGCATTTGCCACATTTACATTGTGGTAATGGCTTGTAATTCCTCATTTCTTCCCAAATTCCTTTTAATTCAATGAAATAAGTATCCACAGATCTAGTTCTTTGAGATACATTTTCCAAGGTGAATTGTAAATTGCATATTCTTGTGTCATCAGGCTATGAGAAATTTTACCTCAAAGTATTCTAAATTTCAGCAACTAAATCCATGTAGAACACAATTGAAGCTATGGGAGGAGTTATTGATTCTAATAACCAAGCTGCTATTAAATTGTTATATTTTGTCCATGAATCAAAACGTAGATCTGTTACAGTTGGTTTAACAATGGTTCCATTTAGAAACCCTAGCTTATTCTTAATTGAGATTGCTTAGAGGAAGGATCTACTCCAAGGAATATAATTGTTCATAATAAGTTTAGGAGAAATAACAATTGATCCTGGATGATTAGAATGATATAAAAAGTAAAGTGATCGTGGATCTTGAGCTGGAGAAATAACAAATTTACTAATTGTACTTTCTTCCATGAAGATTCTAGAGATTACAAGAATAGCAACAGAAATTCAACAACAATTTTCACCAAGAATGATGCTAAGTAATTGGAAATTAGAAACAAGTAAAGACCTTCGAATTCATAAGAGTCGTGAAATCCTCAACCTAAAAGTGCTTTGATACCATGTTAAAACCAGCAGAGGAATAGAATAGAGGAATGAGAGGAAAAATCGAGAAGCCACTGTGAAGGAAATGATTTTTCTCATCCCTGAACTTGTCATTATAAGAATATTTATACAAGTAACTAATCAACTGATACTAGCCAACTAACTAACTAATCAACTACTTTAACTAATTACAACAGTAAAAGTAACTATTAATAGCAAAACAGTAAAACTAAAGTTTACATTCTATACAACAATAAAATTACACGTGTTCTTCATTTTTCTTGACTGTAACAAGTCTTCTGCTCTTTTAATGTTCAAACATAGCCAATCTAAAATCAGCCTTAAATATCATCTTCACCTTCAGCTTTCAACAGGATGCGTGTGGCTTGAGAAAGGAGATGACTAAGGGGAAGGCGAGGATACCCATGGTTGGCTTTATGTCTTGAGGCTTGAGTTCAGTAGCAGCAAACGCATATGATGTGGGTATTTAATAAGTTTGGCCAAGTACGGTCAGATA
The DNA here is from genome assembly GCF_000208745.1 of Theobroma cacao. Classification (NCBI taxonomy): domain Eukaryota; kingdom Viridiplantae; phylum Streptophyta; class Magnoliopsida; order Malvales; family Malvaceae; genus Theobroma; species Theobroma cacao. The sequence goes on from NC_030858.1 coordinate 35,573,490, forward strand.
GTGTCAGTTTTATTTGAGTTGGTGGCTTTTTTAAAAATAAAAATAAAAAAAATATTAGTTTTGGACCTAACATTTTAAAATAAAATCTTTGTTATATTATCTCTAGACATCTTTGAGTGTGACCTAATTAAATTCGATATCCAACATACTAAATACAATATTAATAATCTAGTTGCTTGAGTATACGTCTCAATTTATACATATATAAAATTAGCATTATGTAATAAAAAATCAAATTCAATTTTATAAGATTCTAAAAGATTCAAGTGTGGAGATTAAACTATAACATATTCTTAATCAATCTAACGACTAAATTTTGACCACCATGATATGCTTATCAAAGGATTAGTCGGCCATGAAACCACACAAATCTTCTTGCTTATATATAATATTCTTTTCAAAACTAAAACTGGTAATGTTATTAATCCCTTTGTCATTGTCACCAATCATCACATCCGTATTATTCGTTGTTAATTGAGCTGAATTTGGACTCTGCAAAAATCAACAAAGTTTCCCCGTCTGTACTTGACATGCAATGCTCAACGCTCAAAGGCAAACGAAACAGATAAAGTGAGTTTCCCATCAAAAGTCAAACTGAGTTGAGTCTGTTAGCATAAATGCACAACTTGGTTTTCTTTAATTAACAAAACTCAAACTATATATTATATTAAATAAGAAAGCTTTCAATTTCTTAGTCCTAGAAATAAATGATACATGTTTGGTCGGCAGATGTGACTTATGTGCACGCTTTTGATTTGACCAAGGCTTTATTTTATGAAAGTGACAAACTAGCTGTTTTATTGAGTTTCTAGAATTAATGTTGGAATAGAAACTGATATTGTTAAATACAAAATTGTCTGCCATGCAATGCACTATAAATCACCTTTCATCATTCTATAAAGCTCTCACTGGAGAAGCAGAAAACATTTGTGGGTGCTTTTAGGGTAGGGGGGCCAAAAAGAGTTCCCAAAAAATGCATCCAAGGTAATCAAAGCTTCTTCATTTTCTTCATTTTTCTTTCTTATTTATTTATTTTAAAACCAGTTCAATCAAGTTCAAGTTTTAGCAATCATTAATCTTCAAATCTTGCAAAGTTTATTTCTTTTTACTCATTTGTCATTGGTTAATTTTTGATTAGATAATTGTATAGTACTTCAATAGTACTATTTGTTTCTTTTTCTTTATTTTTCTTATTGAAATACACTTCCTAATATTATTTTTTTCCATTTTACAAATTTATTTGTCATATTAAAGAGTATCGTACATGGATACATTAAGCTTAAAGTTTTTATTAAAAAAAATAATTATTTGACCTTAATAATGACTAGATATGGTTGGTTTTATCAAGTGATGTAATCTGAAGCAGCTCCTTTGTTTTCTTCAGCGCAGGTGACATGGCAGCAATGCATGCAATTTTAGGCTTCTTAATATTAGCCTTCGTTCCCTTTCTGTTGCTCAAGTACCGTGAACCCGATGCTTCTCCATTCAATGACGACAACAGCATCATCATACTGGTCTTCTGCATTGCTACATTGACATATGTTGCAGCCATGGTGACGGAACTTAGACTCCGAATTCGTGGTGTCGAATGCCCCAACGTTATAAGCAATGTCAGTTACTTATCTGCTTCTCTTGCCTCGATTTCACTCGTGATGATCCTTTTCCCGTACCTGGGTTGGTTCTTGTTTGTGATATGGATCGGTTTCTTTGTGATAGAGCTCTTCCAGCTGCTAGCTTCGGGTGCATCTTACCTTTGGAACAAGCAAGAAAAGAATGAGGATCAGTCGTCTGCGGCTGCAAGTACTCCTGACTCTCCTCCGGTTTAGAATCAATTTGCTCACCAACGATTGACATTAAATTCGTCCTACGTTCTTGTAAAAAAATTATTTTACTAATGAAACAATATTCATTATTTAAAAATCATTTTGCTAGCGAAAGAAGCAGAAGCAATACGCACGTAGTAATGATCGCTACTTCCTAAGAGTCGAGACTGCAATAGTTGCACCCGAACCTGGCAGCAACAAACCTGGAAAAAGCCTTGCCCGTTACAAAGGCGACGTATCACCCTAACACTGCAATAAGTTGGCTACCCAGGAACGCTATCATACCTGATAACGAACAAATATATCTAGAGCCGGAAATAACTTCAGTCAATATGCCGGTTTTGCCTGCAAAAACTCAATCAAGATACATGACAGCGAAACAACACCATTACAGTGCACCAGTTATCAACACAGGACAGTAGGCAGGAACAGCGCTGGAAAACATTAAAACCCAAGTCGCAAATAATTTCAGTTTTATCAATCCTTTTTTGCAAGACAATCGCACAACGGCTAGCTTCCCTTGCTCAAGCCTTTGCATAGATGTGTTTCACGCACTGGTTAATCTATATCACGTACGGTGGCGGGTATGAAAGTCACGCTAGCTCGCGCGCTTTTGAGATCCTATAACAATTGCTAGGTTGCTCTGGCGCCAATGAGTTTATTAATTCTCTCTTACCGATCTATAATTTATAACATATTTAAAAGGAAGCCTCTAATTGACCACGTGGAAGGTAGAGAGAGTGAAAGAAAAAAGATATTGAAGCAAAGAGAGAGAAAGAAAGGGGTGTAAAGAGGTCAGAGTTTATTGTTGAAGCAAAGAGAGGGAGTGCAAAGAGGCCAGTGTGTTGCACAGATTCATACTCTAATCTATAACATAAGCCCTCATTTACCCACGTGTCGATCCAGGCAATACTCACGTTTTCAATTTCTAAACCTGTTAGTAAGTCCAACTTTACAAAAAAAACAGTCAATCCATATTTTTCCATCAATATCTAAACCTATTAGTAAATCCAACTTTACAAAAGAACCAATCAACTCACATTTTCCATTAGTCAAATTCATATCTCTTTTCTCCATAGCCAGAGAAGCTACATATTCTAGGAAGGAGTTTTGAACTCGTCAAACTTGAAGCGAGCGTTTTGAAATCTTTGTCATGGGTTCTCAAATAAAACCCAAATTGCCCACATTAGTAAGTCATTTGACCTTGTTGGTATTTCTTTGTCCATTCCCATCCCCTGTTCTTTTACTCCTTGAGTTGGCTTAGATTTACTTGATCATTTTCATCTTTTCAACTTTCCTCATTGTCAGCTTTCCCTCAAGTCTACGCGATACTTCAGGCTTGCTCTCGGTCGACTTGGAAAATAACAGGGAATCATGAATTTTTAATATTTTATCGTAGATTTCGGTCATAGAGTTTTGGTTTTTGGGATTCAATGCTGTGTTTGCTTTTTGGGATTTCATTTTGGCCTTTGGATTTTCTACGCCTTGTCTACATGTGTGGTCTGAGGTGGGTGCCATGTCTAGTGTTCTTACCATATCTCTATTTTTTTTTGTTCTATCTTGGTTTTTATTCTTCACTTTAGTGTTTAGCACTTCTTAGAATAGAACAATTTTTTAGTTTAAGGTCTTTTCTCATGTTTGCCTTTATTTTTTTTTTGTCTATACATAACTTTGCTTTGAGTGCTAACATGTCTAACTCAATTTTCTCTTCAATCAAGTAAATAGTTTTTTATTTAACCCCAACGCAACGCGGGGTTCAATCCTAGTCTATAACATACTTAAAAGGAAGCCCTAATGGGGCTTTCAGAGTTAACCACGTGAAGGGTATAGAGAGTGAAAGGGAAAAGATGTTGAAGCAAGAAGAGAGAAAGAGAGGGGTGCAAAGGGGTCAGAGTTATCCGCGTGAAGGGCAAATAGAGAGAAAGAGAAAAAGATGTTGAAGCAAATTAGCAAAGAGAGGGGGTGCAAAGAGGTTCGTGTGTTGCACATGGGTAATATTCTAGTATATTTAAAAAGAAACCCCAATTTACTAGGTGTCGATTTCAAAGGTTGAAAAGTATTTCCAAAAAGAGTTTAAAATTGCTGTGTGGACCGCATGTGTGTGTCTTATATTTGGCCCGTATGCATCGCACGGGTCATACTCCACTACTCTTAAAATTAAGCTTCTCTTTGGGGAAGCAGAGAAAGAGTTACAAGAAAACACGTCCCAATTAAATATATCTTCTTTGTTATGAATGTTTTTGTGAATATCCATTTATTCTATCAATATCTAGATTTGATATAAATTAGATTGGATTAAGATTTAATCTATCTAATCTCTAAGTGTTATCTTCATCTTGTAAATTCTATCAAGATAAAGGGGTTATTTGCCTACAAATAGGTCCTCTCAGTTCATTTGTAAACACACTTCAATAAGATCTCTTTTCTCCCTTCTAAATAATTTCTTTCTTTTTTTGTTCTTTTAGTTATCTTTATTTGTTCTTTTAAGTTATTTTTATAATACGTAATCAGTACGATTCTCTCTCACACTTAAGCTTCACAAAATCGAAGTTCAATTTTTCTTCAGGTGATTTTTGTTTATTATCACTTCAGTGTTTTGCCCAAATTTTACAAATTTATAATAAGTCAATTTTCAATTTTATATTAACTGTTTTTCATTAGTCAATTTATTGTTTTGCTTGCCAATTACGATATATTGTGTAATACTAACATTTATGTTTTTCTTTTAAGCTATCACAATGTCAAATCTTACAAAGCTTGAATTTGTGGTTCTTGATATTACCGGCAAGAACTATTTATCTTGGATTCTAGATGCTGAAATCCATTTAGATGCTATGGGTCTTGAAGACACAATCAATGAAGAAAATAAAGCATCCAATCAGGATAAGGGAAAAGCAATGATTTTCCTTCGCCACCATCTTCATGAAGGATTAAAAATTGAGTATCTCACAATAAAAGATCCAATCGATCTTTGGAAAAGTCTAAAGGAGAGATATGACCACCAGAAAACAGTAATTTTGTCGAAAACTCATTATGATTGGATGCATCTGCGATTGCAAGATTTTAAAATTGTAAGTGAATATAACTCAACATTATACAGAATTAGTTCTAATCTAAAATTGTGTGGAGAAAAGGTGACTGATGCTGATTTGTTAAAAAAAACATTCTTTACTTTTCACCCCTCAAACGTGCTCCTGCAGCAACAATATCATGAAAAAGGTTTTAAGAAATACTCTGAACTGATTTCATGTCTCCTTGTGGTTGAGGAAAATAATGAGCTATTGATGAAAAATCATGAATCTCGACTAACTGGTTTTGCTCCATTCCCTTAAGTGAATGCGACATCATTTAGAAATTCTGACTGTGGTCGTGGTCGTGATCATGGACGTGGAAAAAATCGTCATAATTATCGTAGTCATGGTGGTTACACAAATTATTATTCTGATAATAAGAATACCCACTAGAAGTGGATGAATAGTAAAAAGATATATGAAAAAGACAAAGGTGGACAAAGTAAAAGGAATACAGAAAATATTTGTAATCGATGTGGCATGAAAGGCCATTGGTCACGTACTTGTCGTACACCAAAGCATCTTGTTGAACTTTATCAAGCATCACTAAGAGATAAAGGAAAAAATATCGAAACAAATTTTGTTGAAGATGATAGCCAAGTTGATATAACACACTTGGATGTTGTTGATTTTTTTGCCCACCCTGAAGGATGAATTGATCATTTGATTGGTGATGGAAATCTCAAAAATGAAATTTCTTAAATTATTTGTTGATGTGTTTTAGTACAACTCTATTAGGAACTTGCTATGTTTAGTATAATTCTATTAAGAAGTTAATGTGCTTTAATATGTTTATTAGGAAGATTTTTTTTTGTATTTTAATAACAAAGTTTATATTTAATGTTATCTTATATGAGTTTCTTACTATATATATTTTATTTTCTTGAAGAAAATATGGATATTCATTTGGTTAGATCCAAAATCAATGATGAAGATATTTGTCTAATAGATAGTGCTACAATGCACACTATATTTAAAGATAAGAAATATTTTTCTCACTTGACAATAAAAGAAGTTAATATCAATACAATATCTGGTAATACAAGATTAATTGAAGGTTCTAGAAGAGCCAATATTTCACTACCTGGAAAACAAAGTTCATAATAAAAAATACATTATTTTCTATAAGGTCTTAAAGAAACTTATTGAGTTTTAAAGATAATCATTTGAATGGATATCATATTGAGACAACAAATAAAAGAGGTACTGAATATCTTTATATTATATCTATTATATTAGGTAAAAAATGTGTATTGGAAAAATTACCCGCTTTGTCCTCTGGAATATACTACACAAAAATTAAAATGATTGAAACTTATGTAAACCAGAAGTTTACTGATAATTTTAATGTTAGACATGACCGGTTAGGCCATCCAAGATCAATAATGATGCGAAAAATTATTGAAATTCATGTGGTCATCCATTGAAAAACCAGAAGATTTTTCAATTTAATGAATTCTAATGTGTTGCATGCTTTCAAGGTAAATTAATTATAAAACCATCACTAGCAAAAGTTGGGATTGAATCTCCTATGTTTTTGGAACGTATTCAAGGTGATATATGTGGACCCATATATCCATCATGTGGACCATTTAGATATTTTATGGTTTTAATTGATGCATCAACAAGATGGTCACATGTATGCTTATTATCAACTCGCAATTTGGCATTTGCAAGATTACTTGCACAAATAATTCGTCTGCGACCACATTTTTCTGATTATACAATCAAGACAATTCGCCTTGACAATGCTGGTGAATTTACATCTCAAGCTTTTAATGAATATTGCATGTCTATTGGAATAAATGTTGAACAATCTATTAGTCATGTTCATACACAAAATGGTCTACAGAATCGTTTATCAAACGCCTTAAACTGATTGCAAGACCATTACTTATTAAATCCAAACTTCCAATTGTTACTTAGGGATATGCCATTTTGCATGCAACAGCACTTGTACGCATCAGGCTAACAAGTTATCATAAATTCTCCCCTATACAATTGGTTTATGATCATGAACCAAATATTTTTCATCTAAGAATTTTTGGATGTGTGGTATATGTTCAAATTGCTCCACCACAACGCACAAAGATGGATCCTCAAAAGAAGTTAGGAATATATGTTGGATATGAATCTCCATCTATAATTAAATAACTAGAACCCTCAACAGGAGATTTATTCATTGCAAGGTTTGCTGATTATCATTTTGATGAAACAATTTTTCCAACATTAAGAGGAGAAAATAAGCAGCTAGAAAAGGAAATATCTTGGAATACATTATCAATATCTAGTTTTGATCCTTACACAAATTAATGTGAACAAGAAGTTTAAAAGATAATTCATTTGTAAAATATAGCAAATCAGTTGCCAGACGTATTTACTGACCTACAAAGAGTAACTAAATCTCATATACTAGCTACAAATGCTCCAATCGAAATTAATATAGGATAATTTGTTGTTGCTAATGAGTCTAAGATACGCCAGAAGCGTGAAAGACCAATCGGTTCCAAAGATAAAATTCCTTGAAAAAGAAAAGAAGCAAATATTCAAGATGGTCAAGAAGAGGAAACAAAAACTCCAAAAGAGACCCCTGACATAATTTCAGAAGAAATTTAGATACCTGAAATTAGTAAAATGAAGAGATCTCAATAAATTATGTCATGATGGGAAAAAGATGGAAACGAAATGAAATAAACGTCGACGATATTTTTGCATATAATGTGGCTCTCAATATTATGAAACAAAATGAGGATCTTGAACCTACATCTGTTGAAGAATGTAGATATAGAAATGATTGGCCAATGTGGAAAGAAACAATTAAAATGGAATTAAATTCACTTGCAAAACGTGAAGTTTTTGGACCTGTAGTCCGTACGCCAAATGGGGTAAAACCAGTGGGATATAAATGAGTATTTGTGCGAAAACAAAATGAGAAAGATGAGATTGTGAGATATAAAGCACGGCTTGTCGCACAAAGTTTTACCCAAAAGCTTGGTATTGATTATGAAGAGACATATTCTCTTGTGGTGGATGCAATTACATTTCGATATTTAATTAGTCTGACAATACATGAAAAGCTTGAAATGCGTTTGATTGATGTAGTTATAGCCTATTTATACGGCTCACTTGAAAATGATATATATATGAAAATCCCTAAAGGATTTAAGTTGCTTGAAGCACAAAATTTGAAATCTTGGGAGATTTATTCGATCAAATTAAATAAATCTTTATACGGATTAAAATAATCTGGACGCATGTGGTATAATCGTCTTAGTGAATATTCATCGAAAGAAGGCTATAAAAATGATCCAATATGCTCATGTGTTTTTATAAAAAAATTCAGATATGAATTTGTGATAATTGCTGTTTACGTTGATGATCTAAACATTATTAGGACTCTTGAAGAGTTATCAAAAGCCGTGGATTATTTAAAGAAAGAATTTGATATGAAAGACCTTGGAAAAACAAAGTTTTGTTTGGGTCTTCAGATTGAACACTTGACAAATAAAATTTTTGTCCATCAATATAATTATATAGCGAAAGTGCTAAAACGATTTTATATGGAAAAAGCACATCCATTGAGTTCACCAATGGTTGTAAGATCATTAGATGTGAAAAAAGACCATTTTCGACCTCGGGAAGATAATGAAAAACTTCTTGGTCCTGAAGTACCATATCTTAGTGCAATTGTAGCATTAATGTATCTTGCTAGCAATACACGACATGATATTTCATTTGCTGTGAATTTATTAGCAATATATAATTCTTCTCCAACTCGAAGGCATTGGAATGGAATTAAACATATACTTCGATATCTTCGAAGAACAATGGATATGAGCTTATATTATTAAAATCAGACTTAATTGATTATGCAAATTTAGGATATTTATCAGATCCACATAAAGCTCAATCCCAGATAAGTTACTTATTCACATATAGAGGTACGGCTATTTCTTGGCATTCTGTAAAGCAAACTATAGTTGCTACTTCTTCTAACCATGCAAAAATTTGAGCAATTCATGAGTCAAGTTGTGAATGTGTCTGGTTAAGATCTGTAACTCAACATATTCAAGAAATGTGTAGTTTGTCAACCAATGTATGGTTTGTCAACCAAGAAAGAAATTCCAACAATATTATACGAGGATAATACTGATTGCATAGCACAGTTAAAGGAAGGCTACATTAAAGGTGATCGAACAAAACATATTTCGTCAAAATTCTTCTTCACTCATGACCTTCAAGAAAATGGTGATATTAGTGTTCAACAAATTCGTTTAAGTGACAATTTAGCAAATTTGTTTACTAAAACCCTTCCTACTGCAACATTCGAAAAATTGGTACAAAAGATTGGGATGCGCCGTTTTAAAGATCTTAAATAATGCAGTTATCAGGGAGAGTAAAATACGCACTGTACTATTTTCCTTCATCAAGATTTTTTTCACTGAGTTTTTCTTGATAAGGTTTTTAATGAGGCAGTATTTCATAAGCGTATTCTTGAAAAGAATTATGTACACTTTTTCCTTCACTCAGATTTTTTCCTATAAGGTTTTTTTTTCTTTGTAAGATTTTAACGAGGCATATTCTTAACACAATGGATATTCAAGGAAGAGTGTTATGAATATTTTTGTGAATATCCATTTATTCTATCTATATCTAGATTTGATGTAAATAAGATTGGATTGAAATTTAATCCATCTAATCTCTAAGTGTTATCTTCATCTTGTAAATTCTATCAAGATAAGAGGGTTATTTGCCTATAAATAGGTACTCTCAATTCATTTGTAAACACATTTCAATAAGATCTCTTTTCTTCCCTATAAATACTTTCTTTTCTTGTTCTTTCAATTATCTTTATTTGTTCTTTTAAGTTTTTTTTATAACATTCTTTTCTTTTTATCTACTTATTGATCTTGAAACATTAGTGTCTTTAAATCTTTCAACTATATTTCTTTTTACCCATTAGTTAAATTTGTTAGTTTTATAACTTTATCAAATTATTTATCCATAAATTTTAGCCATATGATGGTTGGTTTTATCAAGTCATTTAGCTCTTTGTTTTCTCTTCTGACTTCAGCGTACGCACATGACTTGGCAGCATTGCATGCAGTTTTAAGCTTCCCAATATTGGCCTTCAGTCCCCTCCTGTTGCTCAAGTACCACAAAAGAGGGCGCTTCTCCTATGCTCTTTTTCATTGCTACATTAATATATGTTATAGCCACGGTGACTGACTTCAAACGCCGAATTCGCGACAGCAAATGCCCTAAAATTATCAGCAATATCAGTCACTTATCTGCTCCTCTTGCCAGAATTTCACTTGTAATGATCCTTTTCCCGTACCTGAGGTGGTTCTTATTTGTGATATGGATTGGTTTCTTTGTTAAGCTAGTGCTCGACTCTCACCAAGAAGAGTTCTTCCAGCTGTTGGCCGTCCCAGCTTTGGGTGCATCTTACCTTTGGAGAAAATTATTGTGTCGCCAGGCCGAGATCAAAGAGCCATGATCAGTCATCTGCAAGTACTTCTGACTCTCCTGCTTGAGAAGCAGTTGCTAACAGTTTTGCATATAAATTCCTTCTGTTGTCTTTTGTGTACCAAAATGCGGTCAGACTTGTGAAGCTAATAAACTGACCAGTGAGGTATCAGTCATGATGAATATTGTTGATGGTTAGTCGCTATACAATTGCATATTTCAATCCAGACCTCACTACTTAGATCCCATAAGCCTCAGTTATTTTGCCACTCCAACTTCTGTAGCCAGAAACCTAGAAATATGACTAACTAGCAGGTCAGCCTACTCTATAGGGAAGGACTAAAACAACAGGGCCCAAGTCTGTTGGTTAATTGCAAGTCTTCGATTGAACATACATAAGCAGCCTTCTTCCATGTACACACATACATATCTTCTAAATTTCCATTCCACATCTACTTCAAGATCTTCTTTATCTTTCTTTACCCTATGCTTCATTAAGTTCAAAGACTTGAATAAAATATAAGATAAAACCCCTTAGCACAAACTAGGAGACATTCTGAAAAATGATTCCTATAAACAGATAATTTTTCAGGATTCTCTTACCTACAGTTGATCCTTCTGTTTGTTGTACTATGTACTTACTACCTGCAATTCCAGTCTCTAAAACTTGTAGACAACCACAGTGATATCTCAAATTAATCCAATCCGAAGACTGGTGCACCAGATGACTAAAAGTAGATACCTGAAGTTCAATAGTCACCTCCAAACAATCACTAGGTGTTTGAAGACAATTTTACTTATGCTTGTTCATCATGCTAGAACTGATTCTTTAGGTAACAGCTATCTGAATTTTCTAAATCCAAACTAACGCATTATCCTGGTTGTAGTTCATTTGCATTGCTTGCCTCCCAACACGCTATCCATTATTCCCATTTGAATTCAAGGTTTAACCTTGCCTGTCCATTGCAGGCAACCAATTAATTTTATTAAAAGTAATGAATAACAAAAAGCAATACGCAAAAAAAGGGAGAACAAGACAGGAAGCAATGGTTGGAAGAATGTTACAACATTGATGAACTAAATAGATACAAATTTGTAAAGATGTGCCAAGATACAGAAATAATACACTAAAAAAATTTACCAAAACTAGCCTGCAAGAATTGTTGATTTAGGCACAGCAGAAAAATGCTTCAGGCTATGCGAAATGCGATGGCTTATAGGTTAAGTGATGGAAAAGGAGGTCATCGTTCTGCATCAGCATTCTCATTTGCCTCTGCAAATGTTAAAAAGTAATAAAAAAAATCAATACACAAAAGGCCGATTAAATTCTTGTTTCCTTTTAGCATGACTTAGGCAAAGGGGAAAACAGACAGAAACAGGCAATTCGCAGGATCTACAAAAGAAATTTATAGTTAGGGGCACCCTGTCATCTCTATACCAGCTCACAAATGCAGACAGACCAATCAAGAACCACGGATCTGAAGTTAAAATACTTCACACAGACCATTTTTCATTTAGCGATCATTTATTACAAGTTATTCATATGAAGAACAATTAAATATCAGCTCTTTCCTAAGAAGAATAAACCTCTTACTACTCACTTTGCAACCTTCCATATGTTCAATGTACACTACACATTCTCCATATTTACATTGTATAATGTTCCATCAAACATAATTTTGAAACAGCCCCAATTTGGTATTTCCAATAAAACATTCACATGAAACATATCTATATTTCAATTTTCTAAATCTCCAACAAGTACAATAAGGTCACCTTCCAAAATTAAACATGTCATGTTCACATTCAAAAACAATTCCCCTACACACAAAATTTGTAATGCAACAAAACAATACATTAAAGCACCATTATTAATAATAATTCTCTAGCAATAAATAACTAAAAAACTTTACCTTCACCTCCTCCTCCTCCTCCTTCTTCTTCTTCTTCATCATCATCTTCAGTGTCCCCTTCATAATCTTCCCCATACCTTCCATTCAAATAATCCACTGCATCCGGAGTCAACACCAGATTATCGCAATTCAAGATATCAAACAAATTAAGCGTCCTCGGCGTCAACATTCTCAAAGTTCCGATATTCCGACTCGACAAATTCACATTCTCCGGCACTTCCATCATCAAAAACATCGATTTCTGCTTCGGGTCCAATCCCCACCTCTTCAACGCCTCCATAAAATCTTTCGTCTTCGGTTTCTCGAATTTATCCCCGAATTCCTCCACAACTATCGTGTTCTGGGCAGCACTGGATAATGCCGTCGAAATCGCCAATCTCTTTTCCTTTTTGTTGATTTTAATTGACCAGTCTCTCGGTTTGGGCCCGAAGATAACACCTCCGCCGGGCCGCAGAGGGCTGCGCATAGACCCACGACGGGCCCGCCCGGTTTTCTTCTGGGGGTAGGGTTTTTTCCCACCACCTCGGACTTCGCTGCGGGTGAGAGTGGAGGCGGTGCCACGTCGCTTGTTTTGTTGGTCCGTGATGATTGCCCGGTGAACTACGGCTCGAGCGGTTTCGGGTGGGGCCGACTTGAGGTCGAGATAGGTTTCGCCGATTTTTTCTCCGGTGAAGGATAGAATGGAGAGTGTGGAAAGTTGGGAAGCAATGCAGAGGTTGGGATTTGAGGAGGTTTTGAAGGAGAGAGAAAGACAGGGGAGCTTGGTGGAGGAAGAAGAGAGGAAAAGGGACGATGAGAAGAAGGAAAGCGAAGTGGGCGTTGGAGTTGAAGTAGCCATTTTTGTTCTTCGGATTCTGGGTGATGCAACGAAAGAAGAGCAAAATAAGGAACGCAAAGAGTGAAAAGTGTGTTGCGTTATCCACTCATACAACTTTCCTATCCTTGGTTAAGCTTGTCTCCTTGGACAAATGGAGTTGAAAGGAAAGGGGTAATTATCAACAAGTGTAACGGGGTTAAAATAAGGAAACTTTGGTGTAATGATCTCTGAAAATCATATTCAGACGTACTGACGCAGATTTTTTTTTTAAAACTTTAGTGTAATGGACTTAATTTGGTTTTCTCGTTTGTCCTTTAGACGAACAAAGGTTTAATCTCCACCGAAAGCCTAAACCTAGTAAATAATTTTAGGATATGTAGATAGTTATGGGCTCTCCCATATATTATTAACTTAAGGTAATTAGTGAGATAAATTATATATAATACATATTAATTTGATATAATATTTTAAAATTATTTTAAAAAATTTAAATAAATTTTTATTTTTTATTATGTTTAATCAACCTTTTTTTTAAAGACAATCAACTTATGAATTTGATGAATTTTTTTTTTATATTTTTATATATTAAAAAAATTTATATTTTGCAAGGCATTCTAAGTTTAAATTTTTGTATCAAAATAAACAAAATTAAAATCTTGACATATTTACATTAATATAATTTATTCTGAAAATTAACAGATACTCATATAATATGGAAACAGAACATGTATACGTATGGTTCTAATATCATTTATGTATCCTAACTTATATATTAATAACCCAAGAATTTAGTGAGAAATATCTTATATTTCCATTTCAAATATATATTGCGAAAAAATCCTGTATATTTCACAGAAACATCTGATACCTAAATCCTCAAAATAAAAGTCCATACTCAAGTCTAAACACATCCACATATCCTTTTTGAGGTTTTGAATATGTGCATATTAAGAAACTAATATGTACCAATTGTGACATTTTCTTTAAATTTTGAAATTTATATACGATAAATGTAACTCGATTCTTATATATATATATATATATATCAAGCCTCAAGCCTTAACCAATTCACATATCTCGTTGAAAGGTTGAACAAACGAACATATATGAGAAGGTGTAAATGAGAAAGGATTTTAATTTAGGTGCTTACAGACGAAGACCAAGAGAGGGAGAAAAACGTGGAAGAAGATGCTGATTGATTTGGATATGCTTACAGATGAAGAACAAGAGAGGGGGAGAGAAGCGTGGAAGATAGTTGAAAATATTTTATATTTTGACAAAATAGTTTTTAAAAGAAATTATGATTTAATTACAATATTTTTTTTTTTAAAAAAGGAACTCACTTTATTGAGTAATCATACGTAAGGAAATTAATTACAATATATTAAATAAATTCTTATTATTTTATTTAATTAAATCGAACCAGACAAACTTAAATGAGGTCCTTTTTGTCATTGGCAGTTAGACACCTCTTTAAATTTCGTATAATCATATAAAATTGCTATTACCATTCATCTCAATCCATTATACTCGCTGGCATTGAATCGACATGAGGTGTGGACTGCGAATGATTATCCAAAAATGAAAAAATAAAATTAAAATTATTTCAAAAGTAAAAGCAAAAAAAAAAAAAGGGTTTTTCTATTTTTAAAGATTCTTCTTTTACTCTTTTATATATGTTATAAACTCATTTTCCCTCTTTTTCCCTTACCCCCTCTTTCTGCTTGCTAGATCCCTTTTCTAGCCGAAAACTTGAATCAAACTATGTTTATCTACTTTATGAACTCTTTGGTTAAACCATAAAAGACTGCCAATTTCGGTTCTATCCAACACTTGGGAGTGAGATGTTGCCTTTATCTGCCCTTCATGGATCAGCTTAGCCCAAATCATTGATGGGATAAGGGAGAGCTCCTTTCCTGTTTAACCAAGAGACAAAAAGGAAAAAGAAAATGCACACTCCCTACGCAGGCATTACCCTGTTCAGGTTCAAAGGGACTTTCTCAGCCTCATCTGCCACGGCATCCTGGCCAAAATGCCAAAGAGCTAAAAGCAGATACAGGCACCCCTGGTGCGTTTTTATGTTAATACAACATCAAGAACATAAACTCAATGTGCATAGAAGTTGTAGCCCAAACATTTTATTATCGAGACTAAACGATAGAGAAGGCAGAACAGATATCGATGTCTTAAGAGCTACTCAACAAACTAAACTGGTACTCACCTAATGCATGATAGTAAAAGACTGCATATATAACTGTTATTAGTGAGCTAATGATGCATCATCAGGGCTCCAAGGATTTCTGAAGCAATTCCCCTCATTCATGTGACCCTGCAAGGAAATCTCTATGAGATGTACCACACAAGGGAAGAAGAAAAACAAAGATTTGGAAATAAAGGCAGAGAAAGATGATAAATGCATGTACAAAAAGATAACATGCTTTGAGTTTAAGTAAGAACAATTATGCTTAACCATGGAATATCTAGTGCATGTGAACTAAGCGCACTTCTGATAGACTGGTCTGAGTTCTTATAATAATCATAGTACAAATAGCACACATCCTTTCATTTGCATTAAGTGAAACTCTTAAAATCCATTGGGAGTGGACGCTGATAATTATAGGATAAAGTAAACCTGCAGGGGATTAATCATCTGACATTGACCCGGACAGTCTGTTGTCCATTAGATACATTATGCGCTTGAATTTTTCTTAAAAAATGAATATTCAAAAGGATTTAAGTTATTTTACCATGAAATAATTTGATTGGACTATAACCTATTCAGTGCTGCATTCAATACCTTCAAGAACTTCAATAAGAATGAACTGCTCCAGTATACTGACCTTCACCTTTCAGAGGAGGAGATGTAACTGGCTGGCAAGTAAATTTCTCCACCAACTTCACCATGTTGTTCCCCGCTAACAGTTTTCTTAGCAGCCAGGAATTCAGCACTCATAGCATCCATCCCACGTTGCACAGCTTCCTCAGGGCTCCCATAACCATGCTCCTCAGCATATTTTCGGACATCCTCTGTTATCTTCATTGAGCAAAACTTTGGTCCACACATAGAGCAAAAATGAGCCACTTTGGCACCTTCAGATGGCAGGGTTTCATCATGGAAGGACATGGCAGTCATGGGGTCCAGTGACAAAGCAAACTGGTCCATCCACCGGAACTCAAATCTTGCCTTGCTTAATGCATCATCCCAGGCCTGAGCATGTGGATGACCTTTGGCTAAGTCAGCAGCATGAGCAGCTATCTTATATGCTATTACTCCAGCCTTCACATCATCTCTATTTGGCAAACCAAGGTGCTCCTTTGGAGTTACATAACAGAGAAGTGCTGTGCCAAGAGCCCCAATGTTGGCTGCACCAATTGCAGAAGTAATATGGTCATATCCAGGAGCTATATCAGTTGTCAAAGGACCAAGGGTATAGAAAGGTGCTTCATTACACCACTCCAGCTGCTTTTGCATATTTTCAGGAATCTTGTGCATGGGGATGTGTCCAGGTCCTTCATTCATTACCTAAAAACACAAAATTGAAAACTTCATAGCGCAAGCTACAAACCTAATTTAGAAGAAAACATTTAGATGAGGAATTTTTTTGCAGAAAATAAAGAACAATTATTGTAGTTATAAATGCTTACTGATGGAAAAATAGGATAACCTAGGGTATAGCTTATTTGAGAATACAACATTGTAAATGCTGGAATGAGATTGCTAATAACATTAAATATTGCACCAAACATTTTCATTTAACACAGAGTGATTCATAATCCAACCTGATACTTTATTAAGCTGATATGAACATTGTAAATGTTAAATGGGATGTTATAAGATAACCAAAACCATGCAGAGCCAGTAATATGCTTCAAATTGAGTAAAACTTTTGAACATCGTTATAAGCAGAAGGCAAAAGGCCCTTATGTAAGTTCCAACTTGAAATACCTGTACATCCTTTTCCCAAGCCCTACGGGTCAGTTCCCCTTGAGTTAAAAGCTCAGCAAACTGAGCAGTGTCATTGGCATCATATATAGATCCAGGTCTTAGTCCATCCCCAATTGAAAGCGCCACGTCATATTGGTTGCAGATATCGAGTATATCATCCCAGTGCTCATAAGCAAAGTTCTCCTTGTGGTAAGCCAAGCACCATTTTGCATGAATAGATCCTCCACGAGAAACGATTCCTGTCATACGCTTTGCAGTTAAGGGAATGTATCGCAGCAGTACCCCAGCATGGATCGTGAAGTAATCTACACCCTGCTCAGCTTGCTCAATCAGGGTGTCCCTGAAGACTTCCCAACTAAGATTTTCAGCAATGCCATTCACTTTTTCAAGTGCTTGATAGATAGGCACAGTCCCAACAGGCACAGCAGAATTACGTAGGATCCACTCACGGGTTTCATGAATGTGGCGTCCGGTTGAGAGATCCATGACAGTGTCAGCACCCCACATTGTTGCCCATTGAACCTTGTAAACTTCCTCCTCAATAGAACTTGCAACAGCTGAATTTCCAATATTTGCATTTACTTTGACCAAAAAGTTTCGGCCAACTATCATTGGTTCTAGCTCTGAGTGCTTCTTGTTGGAAGGAATAATTGCCCTCCCTCGGGCCACCTCTGACCTTACAAATTCTGGGTCAAGCTTTTCACGAGTAGCACAAAATAACATTTCCTCAGTAATGATTCCCTGCTTAGCATAGTACATCTGAGTGTATCTTGGTGCACCCAGCTTCTCCCGTCTGTCAACCCATTCCTTGCGCAGTTTAGGGAGTCCTGTTTAAAGATGTCATGCACAAGACTGAGCAATTAACTTGACCATAAATATGAAAACATAACCATATCAGTAAATCAAAAATATGAAAAGGATTAGAATGATGGAGTAACTAGAAGAGAATCAGACTGGAGTAAAGACCCAAACTAACAATTTAGATTTATCAAAAATAGAAGAGTGGGGAGTTAGTGTAAGCAGAACAAAATGAAAAAGAAGATAACATTAAAGCCTTCAAACAACAGCAAGAAAGTAAAACATAAAATTTGAGCTCCCTACCAATGCGTGGATTGATGTTTTGAGGACCACTAGTGTCATATGTGTCAAAGTTTGGGTCATCTCCAGTCAAATGGATCCTTCGAAAGGGAACCTTGAGTGCATGGCCAGATTGTTCATGAATAACTTCCCTGAAAGATAGATCGTGCATTAAAAAATCACTGCCAGAAAAAGGGAAAGAAAATGGAACCAACAAGCTAGATATAACCAAATTAACCTGCATTCTTTTGAGCTCTTTGGGAAACATTCCTCAAAGGAAGGAAGCGGCATAAAATCAGGGGAAGCAGGATCGATGGTATGCTTCCTCTGCTTGCTTCTCTCCGAATTGGTTGTTGTAGGATCAAAAGTTAATGTGGCTCTAGGACCTGAATTCATGGTAGGATTGAATATTTCCTTCTTACAAGCACTTGAAATACGCCCAACCACATCAAAGCCAGGTAAAAAGGTTGTACTTGGAAACCTTGTAGGAGCAGAATAGTTGCCATTCTTGCATACAACTGATGTGAAACTAGCATGCACCGATACCATATCTGGATTGAGTGCAGCATGTGGTAAGTTATTGATAAATGATGACAACCATCAAACAATTAACTACATAAGCAACATCCGAACACAATTAATCAACCAATGCAGAGAGAGAAGGTTGATTTCGTTACAAACAAAAAAAGCTCACTGTTTCTCTCTTGAGAACAAAATAATAGATTTGTGGATACAGAAATTTAACTAATAGCATAAAATATGTATCTTGAAATCAACAAAAGTCAAATTTTAATTAGAATTACCAGGAATGCTAACAGATCTTCACAGCATATCGGTTGGGTTTTATTTCTTGATTCTTAAGCCCATTTAGTGTCTTTTATTTTTAAGCTGAATACTAGTTTTAGAGTTTGCTTAAAGTTAGTATAAAAGGTTCTTTGGTTTTGTAGTCACCATCAAGATAGTGAGAAACACATGAAAATCCTAAGAGGGTGACTAAAGATGAAAAATTAGCCGTAAGCGGATTTTCGGGTGAGCTTGACCATTGTAATGTCAAATCTTCGATCGTAAATCTCTATTTTGCTGTGCTTGTGAAAGTAGGCAACTGGTTCTTGAACCCACGTATACTGTTGGTGTTATCTCTTTACCATTTCTTTTCTTATTTTGAATTTGGTAATCATTTGTTTCTTTGGTTTTGATCAGTCTAGTTTCTAAGTTAATTAATTGGATCGTATTCTGTTGTACTATGAAATCACATCAATATCAAACTTCACAAAGTATTCATTTGGGAAAACAAAACACTTCTACTCAAGTTCCTAATATCCTAAAAGGACACCAAAATGGACCTGAAATGTGATTCGAGAACCACAAATTTCTATGCATTTTGGTAAACATCATCAATTTTCATTTATAAAATGTTTACCAGAGCTTTAAGAATAACATATGCTTCTTGCTTTGTATTCTACTCCTCATGTTATATAATCTTTCATATTCATCAGCATAACAAGAAGAACGAAATTTAAATCTTTTCAGAACTAAAGTAACAAGATCATTTTCCACAAATCAAAATTAATAAGCACATAAAATCTCCATGTAGATTTCTTATTTACATTTCCGTAGATGATTTAGATTTAATAACTCTAATCTTCCGAATTATTTCAGATATATTTAACTGACTAGAAATGCAAAAATTACAGTAAAATTTAGGGAAATAAATCTTCCTTACTGATCTAGTATATTTAAAACTTTCTTTTCAAAAGAACCAAACAAAAGAAAGAAAGTTAAGCACCCGGTGAAGAGAAAAGAGAGAGGAAGAACCTGGAAAATAAGAAAAAGGATTGGCCTTATCTTCTAAGAATTCTCTGTAGTAGAGAAAGCTCCTCAGTGAGTTCGTTCAGCGGCTTCTACCATATATAGGGCGGAAAGTTCTCTCCAAAAGGCAACCGAAAGCGCATGTTTACGTGGACCTCTCAGATATTTTGCACTATTTTTTTTTTTAAAAAGCATTTTGCACTATTGTTTTTGCGACAAGGCACGAGATTGCTCGACATGCCCACGAAGGAACCCGTGATGCATCCTGTGAAAATTTATCAACGGCTGATATCTCGTGCTCGTTGTTTTTCAGTTGATATGTAGTGCCTATTGACTTGTTTTATTTTTAGTTTATTTATTAGTTAAAAGTAAAAGTTACGCTAAATTTTTTTGAAAAGCTCAACTTAAAAAAAAATTCAATTAAAAACTTTTTTTTTTCTAAAAAACATGTCAGTTTATTAAAAAAATTATTTTTTAAAAAAATACTTTCTCTCTCTCCCATCGATCTTCCTCTCTTCTCTTTCTTTTTGTAAATCATCATCTTAGATCTTTTTTTATTTTTACTAAAATTAAAAAAAAATATTC
Organism: Theobroma cacao; assembly: GCF_000208745.1. NCBI lineage: Eukaryota > Viridiplantae > Streptophyta > Magnoliopsida > Malvales > Malvaceae > Theobroma > Theobroma cacao. The sequence continues at coordinate 35,594,000 of NC_030858.1, forward strand.
AAAATTCAAAACTGTATTTAGATATTAGTTTTTCTTTTTTTATTTTGTTTTTCGTTTTATTTTTTATAATTTTTTTAAACTTTAAAAACTCTTTTTATTAATTGATATTTCTTAATTTATTGTTTGATATGAGAATTATATGATATTTATTTATTTTTAATTTTTTTATGATATATATAATATTTGATGATTAAATAGTTATTGAGATAAATTAGATGAAAATTAAGATAATATTTATTGATTATGATTATTAAGATAATATTATTCATGAAAGTAAACTTTGGTGGTAAAGACATCAATAGTCAAACATGATTTTCTAAATTATTACTTCCACTTTATACTTCATTTTTTTTTTTTAGGTTCTTTTCTATTGTTAGGGTTAAAGATTTTAGTAGTTGACTTCTTACTTTTTTTGATCTCTTTTTTATTTATTTATTATTAATTATAAACTTTATGTTATATAAAATTTTTTTATATTTTCAAAATTTTATTTTAAATAGATAAAAAAATAAAATTAATTTTTTTTATTTTGAACAAAAAAAATTAGTGATTAATAAAAAGTTATTTATTTAATACCCTTTATGATAATTTTAATTAAAATTAAAATTTATATAAGTTATTTTATCAAACAATTTATTTACTAAACAGAGCTTGTAAAAAATAAATTTACTAAATATTTTTAATTTAATTTTAAAAATTATTATTTTTTATAAAAATTTTATAATAACTTTTAAGTTTAAAAAAAATCAAGCCAAACATGCTCTTAGTCTTATGTGTTAACTTTTGGAGCCTACCCGGTTAGATCATTTTTTTTTTTCTAATTTTTTCTTTCCCAATTTTGATATTTGAATTATTAAAAATAAATATTATTTTAATTTCGAAATTTGGTTAAGGACTGATTAAAGGATAGGGAATTTGAGGAAGATATAGGGACAACAGATGATTGAGCTGTGGTCCATCCTATTGAGAGAACGGCCGACAGGTCAAGTGAACCTCTTCTTGTTTGTTTCCCGAGAAAGTGGACGCAAGGAAACGTCGTAATCTGAAAGAAACAGTGATATTTCGGTTTCCTTCTAAAATATCAAACCTCAACTCATCAACCACCCTTCCTTCTTCTTTTGACAGCTAATGTCTGAATTACATGTTACCCTTCCCTGTCTTTGTAAGAACTTCAACTTCTTTCTTTTTCTCAAAACCCAAGAAAACAAAACCAGGAAATAACGGCGGCAACTGTGCAGAAATGCATTCCTAAATAAAATCAGAATAAATCACTTAAAAGTTTAAGAACACTTGGATGTAGGAATTGTGCATTCAGTCTCATGTCAATGCTCCAAAAGGATGCTTTCAAGTTCCATGTCGGGAAACTATTATAAACAGCATGTACTGTCTATAGCAAAATATGTACAATGTTCATCTGAAGAAGACCTTTTCTGAGCCCAGCATATTTATGTGCAATAATGTTATATTTCACAGAATAATTACGTGTATAACTCAACTACTGTTACACTTGCCCACAGGCTAGAACTGTTTCAATGGAAATAATAGCCAATGTACAACAGAACAGCCGTTGGAGACTAACCCGCACTTATCAACATAACGTCGAGGATGGCGAGACAAGCTTGAAGCTCTTCAAGGAAATATATCTTCAGCTTTACCACTTCTTTTTCTACATTTTCCTCTGGTAAGTGTAGTGAGATATAACAATGAAAAGACTTGGTAGGGTTAATGATAAAATAAAGCCAAAATTCACCTTGCTGAAATATACAAAAATGTGCAAGGGAGATGATGCCAGTCACCAGGACATGCTCATTGACAAGGTCATGGCATGAAGAAAGCTTTAGTTGACTACATGTTTTGCTCGTGGTTGACAGCAGTGAGCAAAAGCACTTATCCAGAGCCTGCTTGCACCGGCAGAAGAGGCTCTTGCTTGCCTCCAACGAAGATTGTTAGTTCCTTTGGTGCAACAACCAATTTCAACCAATCTTGTAACTCTTCACCTTCTACTTTCTCATTTTCTGAATAAAAGCAAGTGTTAGACCACAATATGAAGTAAAGGGATACTTTATTCTCTTTTCCCTTCTTAAAGATACAGTATATCTACTTCACAACTAGATTCAAACTGTCTAAAAGGTGCATGTTATCTACACTAGGATACAAGAGCCTGTAGGTGCTAAGATAAATTAACTAACACAATAGAATAGCATTAAAGATCTAACAAGTACAGCAGAATAGTTTGTCGAGGAACATTGTGGAGATTGCAATACTTATTTATCATACAGCAAAAACAAGTTTGCTTTGAAACCTGTACTTGAAACCAACTACATATTGCTCACAAAATTGTGAGTAGGGATACAAGATAGAAAGAAAAACATAAAGTTAAAAGTTTTCTCTATATTATTCCCTAAACAGAAAACAGGAAAAGGGTGTCAGGAAAATACTAATACAACTTAATGGTGGAGGCCTTTACATATAATACAATTTTGGCAATCAACTACCTGTTCCATCCCTTATAATTCCATTAGATTTTAGGTTCAGAAAAATCTGTCAGTGCCCATAACAAAACAAGAACGCATATGATGCAAAAATGAAAATAGAATAGGATGTAGGGAATTTTATCATATGAAACAGGTAGCAACAGCAGATTACCTTCGAGGTGGGCACCAAGCCCCTCCAAAACAGTTGGATTAGCACGTACAACAGAAAGGGCTACTTCCAAGGCAGACTGTAATAATGCTTTCACCTCTCTTTGAACAAGATCAACAAGATGTCCCTAAATGTTCCACTCTGGATCAGTCTTCATTACAGATAGTGTAGGAATTGAAAACAAAAAGGATAAACTAAATTTATTAAAAAGTAAAAAGGGACCTGATCTCGTCCCCAAGGAACTGCCCCCCCGGATTCATCCATGCCTCCACCAGAAAGTATAGCTAAGGACAGAGGGCCAATAGTCTGATTAAGACCATATTCAGCTACTGCCTTGTATGCCATGTCTGTTGCCCGCCGAATATCATCAAGCGCACCGGTAGAAACACGACCTGAATAAACAACTTCCTCTGCAGCACGTCCACCAAGAAGAGTAACCAAACGGCCACGTAACTCATCAATGAAGAGTAAATATCTATCCTCATTTGTGGGAGGAGAATACGTAAAGCCCAGTGCTCCTCCTGATCTTGGCAATATGCTCAGTTTCTGTCAACACGGTTGAGATAGTTTAGCACCATATTATCCATTTCATGTGAACATAAGCAGTTGGGATGATTTAAGTCCATTGTAGGACAATAGTGTCTCCATAGCACACCCCAACATTCATAATTGAAATTTACAATTCAGAATTCCCTGTATAGACCAAGGCCAAGGCCAAGTGGACCTTCATGTGTACTGGAAAAAAATTGCATAAAATGTGAAGAAACCTAATACTCCAATTTTCTATTTTAATATTTCGAATCATTGCTTAAGAAATTTTGAAGTCACTATACAACTGTTCCTGAAGTTGGTATTATGTACAAACATTACAATTTCCCATGCCCCCAAAAAACAGATCTTTTAACATATTACCAGTTTCTAAAATGAAAGTCAAATCAGGCACCATATGCTAGTGACTCCATTTTTGCATCCATAAATGGAGGTCAAAGTTGATCCATCCTAGAGAACAAAATGCATAGCCTTTTACTGAGGTCTTGCCTTACCCTTTTTAAGTCAATAGAGACACTAACAATTTGGAAGGGCAATAACTAAATTAAGTCAATCATCTTCTAAATAAAGACCCAATAGAAATGATTGCCCTGTGACCATCTCTGTCACACCACATGCACAGTGCATGCAATCTCCTAAACCAAATTCTACACAACCACGGGTTAAGATTCCAAATTCAAATGTCATACTTTTCTTTTATCATTTCAAATTTTATACTGACATAACAAGAACGTATGAATAAACAAATAAAGAAATACACTGAGTTACATTCAGTCAAAATATTGCCATAATTTACCTCAACACGTGGCTGTCCAGGAAGAAGGTTTGCAACAGCCGTACCTACCACTGCATGACCAGCTTCATGCCTTGCAACTACAGCCCTCTCACTTCCCTTTAACTTGGCCGTTTTCTTCTCTATGCCCTATGAAATACAATTCTTTTTGTCAATCAACTTGCAATTCAACATCTACTGATAACTCTTTAGCATAATTACACATTTTGTGACACAGATGTGTATGCAGGAATTATGTAAACAACTGCACATTGGTCAAAAGTCTATACAGTATTCCCTGTATCCCTATTAATATACTCATCAGAAAGTGCAAAAAGTAGTACAAATGCATTGCATGATAATACATTTTGTCCTCGATTTTTATTGTATTTTGTATTTTAAGGTATGTATATGTATGGTATACAGTCAAATCAATAATTAAAGCCTAGAACTAGATGAGAAGATTGCCTAACATCATTGGATAAAGGAAGTAATAATTAAAACTCAACTTTCAAGCCAAGGAAAAATGAGATATAAATTCTTAAAAAACACGAGGGAAGGAAATAGTCAAATTTAATATGCGTGAATTAACAACAGGAGGAAAACTAATAAGAAAAACACAAACAAAAATGCACTCAGAGAGAGAGAGATAGTTACAGCTATTGCTCGCTCTACTGCCTGAATGAAATCAGTTCTCTCTACAACAATTTTGTTGTTTCTTCCTGCGAGCAAAGCAGCTTCATTTACCAGATTTGCAAGGTCAGCCCTGCAAAATATAAAAAATCATACAGTTACCACATCAAGAACAAATAAAAGTTTAAGAAGTGGAGAGGGAGGCTAAACGAGGAGGATAGGGAAGCAGTGGCATTTAAATGTGACAAAGTAAAAGAGAAAATACCCAGTAAAACCAGTTGTCATAGCAGCAATGTCACCAAGATCAACATCCTCTCCAAGGGGAAGTTCCTTCTTAGAAACATGTACTTTCAAAATTGCTTCTCTTCCAATCCTGTCAGGGGTCTCTACCTGGAAATCATATGAGATATAATATCCTTGAGATAACTGTTAAGCAAGAGGGAACTGCTCTATATAGCAGATTCAAACATTCAGAGAGTCAATTGAAATACAATACATCATACAAACCATGACAACACGATCAAATCTCCCAGGTCGACGAAGGGCAGGATCCAAGACATCAGAACGATTTGTAGCTCCAAGAACAATCACAGCGGAATTGCTGTCAAATCCATCCATCTCCTGTAATGTAGTTCCAAAATATTAGCTTCAGAAGGGAATGGCCAAGATGTCAAAGCAGAAGAAAAATTATGATGCAGGGAGACTTACAGTGAGCAATTGGTTCAAAGTTTGCTCCCGTTCATCATTGCTAACAATGCGAAATTTACCATCACGACTTTTTGCCACGGCATCTATCTGTGCATGAGGAAAGATGTCAGAAAATTCTACTAGAAATCAAAAAGCTGAACAGATTGTTCCAACAAAATAATAAGAACATAGACTGACCTCATCAATAAAAATTATTGATGGTGCCTCCTTCTTTGCTCGTGCAAAGAGATCTCTAACTCGAGAGGCACCCATGCCAACATACAGCTCTACAAACTCACTGGCAGAACAACTTATAAATGGAACTTCTGCTTCACCAGCCACAGCTTTCGCTAGAAGAGTCTTACCTGTCCCAGGAAGACCCACCTGTAACACAATTAAACCAAAGTACTAATTATATTTCTAATTTTACATAAGAGGGTAAGAATGCAAGGAAATCATCGTCTACTAATGGCAAATAAGCATTGAATGGAAAGATTCAACATGTTGAACTTCCATCCATGAACTTATTGAACTTATCATAACAAGAATGGCAAGTAGAAAGCTTTGAAGGACCGAAAATTTTTGGTGGAGAAGGTATCCCAAGAGTAGGAGCCAGAATTAGCAAGCGTAACCCAACAATTGCCAACATCAATAAAGTTTTGCAAGTAGCCCATTACTTCCTAGACTGAATGCTTCTTCAACATCAGGAAGTACACCAATTTTTATTTTGAAATGCCAGAATGCTTAATTGTATCTAATATCAACTCACCAGGAGAACTCCTCGGGGAGGGCGAGCACCAAGTCGTATATACCTGTCCGGATTCCTAAGAAATTCCTGGGCAGAAATCATCAGCTTATAAAGACTATAGTATGATTCAAAGGAAGGATTTACTACAAAATATCAATTGTTAGTTGCATATGAAGTAGAGGATTTTTTTTTTTTAATTAGAGTATACGAGTTTTCTACATACCACAATTTCTTCTAGCTCTTCCTTGGCCTCATCAACACCGGCAACATCAGCAAAAGTGATTGTTTCACCTTGCTCAGACACTTTTGAACCCCCAGAACCACCAGACTTGCGATTCCTAATCTGACCAGCTGTGTGCTGCATAAATGCATGACTCAAATCAGAACCTATCCATGCAACACAGACATTAAGGTACTCAAAAACTTACAAGCAAATCCACACCTGAGAAAAGCTCACAGGGAATCGATGGAGAAGTCCCGCAAGGACAGCAACATAGAACAAAGCTATCTGCAAAAGAGAGCAAGTCAAAAATATAGAACTCCACACCTCAGATGTATAGGAACACATGATTCAGAAAGAACCATGTGAAGGTTGGTATCTCTATTACACGTTTAGAAGCTTTTGAAGGGCTGCCTATCATCTTCCCTCCAACAAACAATCTTTAGGATGCCAAACTGCAATTTTAACCAGTGCTACAACATGCTTAGCCCTTTCTAATCACCAACGTTTCTCATCATACTACCCTCCTTCACCGGTCACTGAAGACTAACCTCAGCAAACTGATACCTAGGCTACATTTGGTTTCAGGGGTCAAAGACAACACAATATATTTGTAGATATTCGATATCTACCAGTAAGACATCCAGATATTACTGATATATTATTTACAGCACGTAAGTGAAGACATTTTTGTCACAAAATTATAACCAATCTTAGTTACACCAACTACAAGCTTTATATTCCCTCCACCTCAAGAGGGAATAAGATTCCCAACTGTAGAGGGCACATTAGATCACTATTTGAGACTTTTAGTCAAAGACAAAGAAGGCAAGAGAATATACCCTCATCTAAATACATACTCTTTGAGGAGGCAGCTTACAGCAAAAAACTACTTCACCAACATAACCAAGACAATTGAAATGGTTATCATTAAGCATACTCAAAAAACTTCAAAAACAAGCAAATTAAACTACTTTGACCCAATTTACATAACAAAAAACAAGAAATACCACAACTTACCAATGCAGAGTTCAAGAATCCACCAGACCGCTTATCTGGAGACCCGAACTCCACATCATTTTCCAGCATTTTCTCATATGGAGTCTTGATATCACTCGGCCGTGTGGTTGTATACACAATTCTCTTGGTAGGCGCCACGCTCCTCAACAATGACTCCGACTCTTGTAACTTACTATTACTAATACCACCAATTTCACTCTCTTGAACACTCCCTTCGCTCTTCAATTTAAACATTATATGAACCCCATCCACCTCCACTTTCTGAACTTGATTACTATTAATCTTACTCAAAAACTCACTGTAAGGAACGCTGAGGAAAGTCGTTGGAGTCCTGGGCTCGGACCCGGGTAATGGAATCCCAGGTCGGAGCAACCGCATAACGAACATAACAATACCTAACTGTAAAAGTAAAACACCGACTTCTTGAGCTTGAATTATCGGTTGCCACTGCCATTTCTTTCCTTTGGACCACCAAAGCCCGCTTTTTCCGCTCTTTTCTCGTCTCTGATTGGTTGAACCGCCCGAATTTTGCGGATTCTTTTTCTGCTTCACTCCTTGGCCACCTTCGCTTTCATTATTCTCACTGGAACTCGCCTTCGAATCGCCGCTATCTGTACAATTAGCCAAAATTTTGCTGTCTTTGAACCTTAATTTACCTCCTCCGTAAAGATTGAACCGATCCTGGTTTCTCAAAACGGTGACGTTATGCAGAGGGAAGTTGATTGAATTGGGGAGGAAACGGTTCGTGCTTTGCTGCAAAACTCTAAATCGATTGGTAGAGAAGTTTAATCCATGTAGATAAAGAAGATTGGAGTAAGAATTTGTGCTGAATTTATTGTGGATTGTTATCGTCGTCGGTCGTAGAAACTCAATCGATGACATTTGGGGAACCCTAGAAAATCAGGAAAAAGAAAAAAAAAAAAACCTTTCAAAATGTAAACTGAAAATAGAAATTATTTTATATCTGAAAGATTTTGATTTTGATTTTTTTTTTAGTCCCGTTTTTTGTGTGCAGTGTGCAGAATTTCATAGAGAGAGACAAGACGGAGAGCATTTGCGAAAGAGATAATTATGGGAGACTTCGAGCCGTTAGATTATAAGAAACGGTGGTCTCTCAACCGTCGAGTCCCCCATTTTGGGATTATCGGGAGCAAAGGAGTGAAGATTGGGTGCGTCGAGGATTACATAGAGTTTTTCTGATATTTACACGTGGAACGAGTGGCTTTGGAAGGTGAAGAAGATTGAGCCTTGACCACATGCCTGGGGCTGATTGGTGACCACACGCTTGGTCACATTAGGGCCCCAGCTTTCGATATTTTTTGTTGTTTATTGTTTATTGTTTATTGTTTATTTGGGCTTTAACTTAGAGCTGCGATCTGTCCAAATGATGCGATAGTTGGGCTGCGCACTAATCAAAACGCACACACTGACATACGTGCCGATACGAATCCTACGTTAATAAGATATCAAATGAATCTTAAATATATAAATATAAATTTTTTATTTTTTATTAGATATATTTTTTAAATTAAAAATATGAGTTTGTTATTCATATAGTTACTTAAATTTTATTTTTAAGGTTTAGGTTGTAAGAAGTTAAATTTAAGTTTCAATTCGTGACATTTGATATCATAATAGATTTAGATCTTTACTAATATAAACTCCATGAGTGATACAAGAGTTGAGATAAACTCAGACTAATATAAGGGTTCTTCTCTTTTACTAGTAAAAAGTCAGTACAATAAAAGTGTTGTAGGTGAGTCTTAAATATATAAATATGAGCTTTTTTAACCTTTTTATCACCTATCAAACATATAATATAAATATGAGCTTCTACTACGCATATATTTTAAATTGAGAACATTAGTCTATAATTTATAAGTTTATTTAAACTTGATTTTCAAAATTTAAAATTGTATGAGGTTAAATTTAAGTTTCGATACGTGAAACATACACATTCTTTATATATAAAAATAATTTATTTTATCATTTTTTGGAAAAATAAAAAATTATAAACAATATTTTAATAAAATTATATTAATTTATTTATTGATATAACTTTGAGTTGAAATGAACAGCTCACTTTTTGAGGGAATAAATTGTGCCTTTTTTAGCGAGGTTGCCAAATGAACTTTTTGTTTATTAAAATTCAAAATTTATTTTTTATGAATAAAAAAGTGAAAAAAAGTTATTAATGTTTTGAGATTTGCATTTAATTTATTGTTAATGTATAATAAATACATTATTACTTAATTATAGAACGTCATGCCATCAATATATAATGTTAAAAGTTTTAAAGCATTTCAAAATAAACATTTTAAAATTATAAGTATTTATTTTTTAAAATTTTTAATTTTTATTTTATTAATTAATGATGTGTCAAAATTTTATTCATTATATAAAATTTAGTACGCTGACAATATATCAAAATATAAACTCATATGTTTCACAATAAAAAAAGAGTAGCAACGTCCAAATCTTAATTTTGTTTTCTATTTAATAATTTATTTCCTTTATATTGTATTATTTGAGGCTTATCATGAAAAAAAAATTGAATTATTTGAGTAACTCATTATTTTTTTAAAAAAAAATATAAATCCAAGTGAGATTCATATTAATATATAATGATTCATGAAATCATATAATATTGAGATGAAATTTAAGTTTTTTTTTAATCTATATTTCCCTTCCTAAAACCAAAAAGGACTAATATTGCAAATAAAAGAAAACTACAGGTGAGTTGAGTAAATTGTGTAGAAATTCGAGGTCATATGACTAAAATAGACATTCTTTGAAGAGTTAAAGGCAATATTAACCGCCACTTCCTCGTATAGCTGTTTTCTATTTTGTCCTATATCGTTCCCCATGAATCAGGGGAAGAGAAAAAAGAAATGGCAGAGGAAGTCCTAAATTAGAGGATCTCAGATGAGCTATCCACCATGAAAACCCCACATCCAAAAACCACTCCGTGACCTCTCTTTTACTTTCTTTCTGTTTTTACTGAACAAAAAAGAATAATTGAGTTTCCATTAGGTTTCAAATGCAGGTTTTCAGCTGGAAATCTTCAGTCATTTTCTTAACATTTGAGTAGATATAGTGGATTGCTTATACCCAATTTGGTTGTTTTATTGTCTTGTTTTCTGAAGATTAGATAGGAGATAAAGATGAGTATGGATGCAAAGGGCATTCGACTTCTTCTCTGGAGAATCATTAGATTTTCTGGGAATTGTTGCTATAAATTTGTCAGGAAATATCCACTCGTTTCAGGTGTTCTTAGCTTTGTTTTCTTCCTGTACATAATTTTTCCTTCTGTTTTCTACTTTTTGATGTATTCTTCTCCTATCCTTGTCTGCACTGTTGTTTCCATCCGATTTTATTTGAAAACCAAATATCCTGAATATTTCCAATGGCTTAAGAAACAAGACAGTGAGAGACCATCTGCTAATGTAAATAGATCAAACGATCCTTCTTTACGACCCCAGAAAAGTGTAAGAAGAAATGCTAGAAAGGAGGTCGTAATATGGGATAGAAAAGATAGTGAGGATAGGAACATGTTTTTTCCAACAAGTCATTATGACAGTCTGTTTAGTAAAACTAATTTCTTGGAAGAAAACCCGAAATCGATCTTCGAGGGGAAAGGGAATTCTAGTATGGAACATGGAGAGAGTTCCTCCCACAATGATGCTGGAAATGATCGAGCAGTTGATGATCCGAGTTCGACATCGAAACGTCATAGCGTGTCGGGTGATAGCTTTCAAGGGCAGTCAGGAAAAGGTCCTGACGGTGGTGGTGTTGAGGTAGAGGTAGAAAGCTTGGAAGAAGGGGAGGATGAGGATGAGGAAGAGGTTCAAGAAGAAGGAAACAAGGCTGTGGAATGGACGGATGATGATCAGAAGAATCTTATGGATCTTGGTTTTTCTGAGTTGGAAAGAAACAAAAGGCTGGAAAGTTTAATTGCAAAACGAAGAGCTAGAAAATTGTTGAAGATGGCAGTTGAGAAAACCCTGATGGACAGGGATGGTAATCCCCTTAGTCAAATTGCTCCAATTCTAACTGTAAAAAACAACCTTCTGGGTGTTTCTAATCCCAATGAAGAAGGATTACAAATGCCTGGTTCTGCCCCTTCCATCTTGTTGCCTGCAAAGAATCCATTTGACCTACCTTATGACCCACTTGAAGAAAAACCAAATCTTATGGCAGATAGTTTTCACCAAGAATTCATGGCAGCCAACCAAAAGGAAATGCTCCTCTGCAGGCATGAGAGCTTCTGTCACGGACCTTTATTTACATTGGAAACCACTCAAGATCCAGGGGATGCACAGTTTAACCCCGATTGGAGTACTGAGAAACGACCAGGGGAGGGTCGAGCAGTTTCTAGATTCAAAAGGCAGTCAGGTAAGGAAGAGATAAAAAACTTTCAGTATGTGTTCCACTGTAGAGATCCTTGTTTTATTTGGATAAGCTGTAGAGGTACATTTCTTGCTTTACTTATCCAGAGCTAAACCTTTTTCTATGTTAAAAAAACCTGAACCAATATGTTCTTTCAAGTTGAATTAACTTGGGTTTGAATGAAACTTAAAATGGGGATTTGAAACAAAGGAAATGGTTAACAGGAGAACTATGACAGAATTTTTCAAAGCTTTGAGGCGCATAATCAAATTCTTTAAGCCATTCTCCCCCACTCAAGTTTACCTTTCAGGTATACCCATTCCAAAGAAAAAAGTTCCTAATGACCCTCTCTAAAACAGTGTAAAAAACAAGGACTTTGAGTAGACTAGAGATAAGGTGAATGAACATATTCAGGACAAAGTTTGATCGGGCATTTTGCCTTCTGTGAAGTCCATAGCCTTTTAACCATCATATCTGTCAGTATCCTAGATACTAATTCAATGTAATTACTCCACATTCTATATAGAAGTTTTCCTTTTCCATTTACACTAGTTCCTAACTTTTCAACTCACTTATTGTTCTGTTATCTAATGGAATAATTTAACACTTACCCATTTCAGAAAAAGAAGGTCTCCACCAGCATAATTCCTCTGGTGTAGGAAGTAATACTGATCTTGTTGAACTAGAAGACTCCAACCACAATGAGGCAATAAACTCTTCAGAAGTGAGACATGCAGAGACTGTAGAAAGTGCGAACAATAGGATTGGAATAGGAGGGAAGGTGAAAAACCCTCATGATCTGGAGCCAGGATTAGATAGAGGAAGTGTAGTCAGAATGGAGACAGATTCCATTAAAAACAATGATTCCGGCTATTCATCTTCATCTGAAGCCAATGATGAATTGATCTTAGATCAAACAAGCAAACCTCCCCAGATATTTAGTGATCATGTGCAAAAGACGCTTAATCTTTCAATTCCTCCTAGGGGGAAAACTGTGAGTAGACTTCCCTATGATTCCAGCCCATCTCCATCTGAAAAGCGTAGGACAGACATCAGTTTATTTCTCGCAAATAGGCGATATGGCCATACACCAACCTGTTCCATAGCTTCTGACTTGCAAGTTGAGGTCTCGGAAGTTGGTTCACCTCCATTAACATCCGATGGAACAGTTTCATCTGTTGATGGTGATTCAGTTACCTATGATGCGGATGTTGACAGGGATATCAATTCTGACAGTGAAGAATTGTGGGGTGGTTCATTTAACCTATCAAGATCAGAGGCAAATCGAGTGAAACTGAGAGAACTACATGATATTAGTGAAGAGAATTCTGTTGAAGTAGAGTTATCAGGTTTAAACAGGAAACCTGAGGAGCCAATTGTTTCACCCTCTCCATCTGAACAGGAGGCCAAGCAAAATTTGAATAACACAAGTTCAGTATCTTCAAGAACAGATATAAGTGAAAATGGTCCATCCCATCCTACGAACAGAAACCGTGAAACTCCGGAAGATGTGAAACAAATACATGAAGAAGTTGAGGGATTCAAGACTTTCAATGTTTCTGAGACACTATCACCTGAAAATCCAGGGAAAACTATGCCTTTGATGGAGAAGTCAGTGGTTCATTCACCTTCTGAATCTTGTTTCGAGAAGCCAGAGGTCAGTTAGTTATTCCACCACTCTTCTGCTCTATTGAGACTGGTAAAATGAAAGCAAACCTAACAGTTTGAACATTGAGTGGTTCAAATGAAATGAGATCAAATTTGCCCTCCTTTTCTGTGTATCCAGTTACTATTAAGGCTTACCTTCTTTAATTGCAAATTTAGCAAAATAAAAATATATTAATCATTTATGGATGTTATGACATATACTTTTTTACCTTTTATTTGCTGGTTTCTAAAATATCAGGAAATTATTAAACTAACCCATTGCAACTTTGGCCTTCCAACAGCAATTTATTGAACCTCCTACAGAAGACTTTAACATCATTTGTAGGATGAAGCCAGTAACTCATGGAGATGTTTACACTTTAGACTTGAAACCATCTGAAAACAGAGACAATGAAGCCCAAATATTGATTAAGCCTGCAGCTGTGGGGGAGGTGAGACAACCAGCTAAGGAAATCAATTTAGATTCCAGTGAGTTCAGGCAAGGGAATTTAGAAACATCTTATGAGTCTAAAAACACTATGGAAACTGGAAAGGAGAAGGAGGAAAGCCAACCTTCAAAGTATATTGAAGAAGATACTCGAAACTTAACTGAGCATAACACTGGGGATGCACCAAATATAGTTCAAAATAGAGACGACTTGAATTCTGTTCCAGATGGAATAGATGATCAGAATGTTACAGAAGATAATGTTTCTGGAGTGAAACAAGGATTTGGTGGTTCTATTGCAATGGCTCTAAACCCAAGATTGGTGATGGAGCAATTTTCTGTCAGCTCAGTTTCATCTCCAAGATCTGTATTACCACAGAACATCCTGGCAGATCAAATACCTATTTCAATTGTTGAGCAACGGATACAAACAGATGTACCTCAATCCGCTATGGAAGACATAGTGAGAGACAGTTCAGCAGATGACCAACCGCATGAAAACCTGACTTTTAACATGCCCCGAAATGCGCAGCAAGTGGTTGAGAATTCCATAGATCACTCATCCAGTAATTGCAGTCTTGAAACACTAGAGGTCAGTATGAGAGTATTAGTAAATCATCTTCGTAATCATGAAATCATATATAATGTTCAAGGCTTATGAATTCAAGTGTGAAAACAAGTTTACAATGGAGTACAAGTTCCTTCATTTTTTAAGTATCTTTCCATTTTCTTTTGTGCCAACCACCCCAACTCTCTCTTCCCCCCCCCGCCCCCCCCCTCTCGTATGCGTGCTAGTTAATCCTAAAGCACACCTTCAGCATTTTGACTCACAGATTTACCTAATATTGAACAGGGATCATCTAACACGACACAGAAGACTACTAATTATAGCACTGTCCATAATATGAATGAACTGGTGTTAGAAGACATGCATGGCAAGGAAGATTCTATTGAGCATAACATAAAATCCAGTGAAGGTGAATCAGAAACTATGATGAGTTCTAAGGATACTAAAGAACTATCAGGACCATTCAGGGAAAGCGATCCTGGTTCTGTTGAGCATCTTGAAGAGGGGTCTGAAAAACTGATTGAATATGACACTGGAATCAGTCCATCAAATGTTAATTCAGATGTTCCTGAAACTATGATAAGATCAGAAGAGGTAATGCCATGCTTAACTTTGGCAAAAGATCCCCATACTTGCTACTCAACTGACACTGAATTACAACAGCAATAAATATCCATTCAGTTATTTGATTTAGTAATTTTTAAATGAACTGACCATGCTGTAAACCGATGAGGTAATATGTGTGTTTTTTGTTAGTTCGTACAGGAACCAACAAACTCTCCATGGAAGGTCATTAAGGAAGGCAACATTGTCGAAAACATCAATGATTCA
Organism: Theobroma cacao; assembly: GCF_000208745.1. Lineage (NCBI taxonomy): Eukaryota > Viridiplantae > Streptophyta > Magnoliopsida > Malvales > Malvaceae > Theobroma > Theobroma cacao. The sequence continues at coordinate 35,609,155 of NC_030858.1, forward strand.
GTAGTCAATGAGAAGGTAGACGGGGAGAAGTCGACAACTAGTGAAGGAGAATCCCAATTCTCAATCAGACTGGAGGCCGTCAAGGGACCTGAAGAATCAAATGAACATGAAGCTGATGTGAACAAAAAAGAAGCACATGAAAGCGATAATACAAGCATTCCTGAAACTGCAACACAAGAAGAGGTAATATAATAGTATAAAGTAAATCATTCATAGTTTTAATCGATTCCAGCTAGCAAGAAGATGACAAAACAAAAGAAAAAAGAACTACCAATTTGAAAGAACCATTCAAATACCGAATAGCCGTGAACTATTGAGTTTGTTTCCCCTCTGAAAGAGCAAATAAAGAATGAAAATTAGATATATTTGCTCCTTCACTGAATAACAGTTTCCTTTATACTTCTAATTATGTATTGCCTACAATCCATTTCTCACAGATAAGCTTCCTTCCGTTTTCCTAGCTGTTTTTTTATTTTCTGCAGTGTTTATGATAGTCTCAAACATGCTATTTAGCTATACTGACATCGAGCTGGAACCTTTCTCAGAAGTCTGCAGCAGAAGTTGATAGTATTGGCGAAGTGAATGACTCATTAGCTGATAATATAACCAACAAAGAGATCTTGAACCATGTTCTTGATGGTGAAGGTGAGCCCCAAATATTAAGTAGACGAGAGGCTGTCATGGAACCATCAAACACCACCGAGGCAACTAGTGCAGGAACTGTCAAAGATACTGAACATGAATCCAAAAGACTGACCGATGCTGAAGCCAATGCTGGCCTATCAACTTCAGCAGAAGAAAGTGATAGCTTGAACAACATTAAAAATGGTGATGCACCAAAATTGGGGGAGGATGATCTCAAGGACATTGAAAACATCCCAGCTGCAGGTGATATTACAACGGGTATACAAATCGACCATGAGATTGCCATGGAAGCATCAAAAGCAACAGAATCTGAAGTCAAGGCTGTCAACCCTGAAGAAAATGATAGCAATGCAGTGGCAAACTGAGGCAGCACATGTACAAATGGCGCATCTGGAAACCATCAGTTTAGAGGCAGCGTCTGCTATGCCGAGCAACTTTCACCATAGAGAAGCTGAAAGGAACTCTCCCATCCTTGGATCAATCTAGTAATCAGCTATTGTAAATCTTGAACATATCAATTTTTAGAGAGTATATATATATATATACACACACACACACTAGGATATGTTAGAAAAGTAATATAAGAAAAGAACTAAGAAAGGTTGGCTTGAGGCGTGCCGTAACACACTATGTTTAAAGAGTTGGTACTCTTAAATTGAACAGTCACATTGGGAGAATAATCACATTGGAACACCGGTTAATTGTTCAATCTTGCTGTTTGATATGCACTAGCAACCATAGCTGCACATTACTTTCCAGCAATAACAAGAGCATGTTCTTTTCCTTGCATGAACCAACTAGATAATTTGTTTAGTCCCTTATTGTAATTTCACTCATCTGATCTCTGCCCCGTCTCTTATTACACACTATCTATGAACTGAATCACCACCGTATACAGAGATCACCACCAACTCTGCAGTCAGAAGAACAAGAACTAGCTTTGAATTGATATCGGTAGTCAACATCTCTTTTTCATCAAATCTTCTCCTTCTTTCAACTTTGTCCTGCTTCTGGAATTAATATCAATTTTAGAAACACAGGCTCTTATTATTCCCTCCTTCAAAAAGCCCCTGACAAATCCAACCCCGAAGACACAGATTAATATTTTATCGAAAGCATTAACTCCATTAGAAACCTTGTCGTACTTTGGACAATAAACAAGGTTTGATGGTTTGCAAATGTATTTAATGTTATCAGCGGCTATCATGCACTCGTCAGGAAGGAACACGTAGAACATAAGCTCTCTTGAATTTTTTGAAACAGTAAAATTGTAAGAGATAAAGAGAAAAGAGGCACCAATGGGGGCACAGATAGGGGGCAGGGGATTATCAAGAAAAACGAATTAAATCTTTCGGTTGTACTTGTATCTGATTAAATCTCACAACTGAAGACAATAAAATCAAATCAAATCAAATATGAAATATAAAAATAAATAATAAAAGGGTATAGTACTTATCTTTTTTTTCTTTTGCAATTTTTTTGAAAGGCTGTGCTTGCGTTAATTACCTATAACTCAAATTTGAGTTTTGCAGTTTAAACCAATCACGTTACTTTCTGGTTTAAGTAGTCTTCAACTGTAGAAGCACTAATTGTACGGAAGTGAACACGTTAAAATAGGAATTCAACTGATAGTCAAAGTCATCGTTTTAGTTTTATAATAAGATTTAATTAGTAGGAATACTCATAGTAGAAGTATACATATAAGAATTAGGATGTAAAAGCATACGTTAATTTGACTACTCATTCTAACTAGGATTTAGAGTCCAAATTATAATTAATTATTGCTTTTAAAAAATAATTAATTTACACGAATTAGGATTTAAAATCCAAATTACAATTAATTATTAAGAATTACGATTTAGAGTCCAATAATCATTCAAACTTGATGAAATTGTGTTTCCGTCAAACTCGAATACAAAGGATGAGGATAAGTATATATATACAAGTGATAGACACCTGTGAACGGCACCTACGAGTTTTAAACATAGCTTTTCCGTTATCATCGTGATTGTTTGCTATCTGCTCGTTGGTTGAAAGGTTTTTAATTCTCTGTTCCTTGAAAGTTCCTTCTTTCGTTCTCTGTTCCTAGAAAGAAAGTTGTTTCTTTCATTCTCTGTTCCTTGAGAGCCTCTGTGCGAAAGTTGTTCGATCAGTACCATGGCAGGTGGTGTAATCGCTAGTTCCGGCAATCGGGAGTTACCCGGCAAGCTGACGAAGCAAGTCCTATTTTGCACGTTCATAGCATCGTTCGGTGGCTTCTTGTTTGGTTATGATATTGGAATTTCAGGTTTACCTCTTCAATGACCAACTTATTTTATATTACTTTTATCTGTATTTTATTGTTTCGGCATGATTGATATTTACAATATATTACTCCAATTATTCCTGAACACTCGATTATTTGATAATATATTTGTATGATAGGAAAAAATTTGAAGTTGTCGGTATTAAATATTCATTTAATTAACAGTTCTTTGATCTGTGTACAATGATTTTGATAACTAATTAAACATGCAATAATAATATTAATTTTTTCGATTAAAATAATATTATTAATTAATGACACTATATATATATATATATAGGGGGAGTAACATCAATGGACGATTTCCTGGAAAAGTTCTTCCCGAAAGTTTACGCCAGGAAGCATCGGGCAAGGGAGAACAACTACTGCAAATTTAATGACGAATACCTTCAGCTCTTCACGTCCTCACTCTACCTGGCAGCCATTTTCGCTAGCTTTTTATCATCCATGTTTTCTAGGAAGTATGGACGAAGATGGACAATCGCAGTTTCCTCCCTCTTCTTTCTCGCTGGTGCCTTTCTGAATTTAGGTGCCAAGAACCTGGGTATGTTGATTGCCGGAAGGTTATTTCTGGGGCTCGGTCTTGGATGTGCTAACCAGGTAACAGTCATCGAAGTCGTATAGCATATACTTAGAACTTGTTGCACTGCTTTACTTTCTACTGTGTTAGATTGATTGTGCTAATAAAAGTTGTATTATTTTGCTGTTAAAACACAAACAGTCAATACCAGTCTTCATATCAGAAATCTCACCAGCAAAGTACAGAGGAGGACTGAATATTGTGTTCCAGTTGTTGATCACCGTCGGCATCTTTATTGCAAATCTTGTTAATTATGGCACTTCAAAAATAAAAAATCATGGTTGGAGGATTTCTTTGGGTGGTGCTGCTGTGCCAGCTGCGATACTCTTAGTGGGCTCTTATTTCATTGTGGACACCCCCGCAAGTCTCGTAGAGAGAGGGAAGAAGGAGGAAGGTTTAAACACTCTGAAGAAGATAAGGGATTCTGATAATGTTTCCGAAGAGTTTAACGAAATCGTTAGAGCCACTGAAGTTGCCAATAAGATTAAGCACCCTTTCTTGGAACTAGCCATGAAGAGGCATAACTGGCCTCCACTTATTTCTGCCACGGTTCTTCACTTCTTCCAACAGTTTACAGGGATGAATGTCATCATGTTTTATGCTCCGGTGCTGTTTCAAACTATGGGATTTGGGGGAGATGCGGCCTTAATGTCAGCTATGATCACCGGTGCAGTGAATATGTTTTCTACCCTTATTTCTAATTTCACCGTGGATGTAGTTGGGAGAAAACGGCTCCTCGTTGCTGGAGCTTTAACTATGTTGACTGGCCAGGTTAGTCAGTCAGTTAATGATTGATGTTACAAAATACCACCAGAGATTATTGCTTCTAACATATATTATGATAATTAATTTTTTCTATTTTTATCTTTTTTGCAGTGTGTGGTTGGGGGACTTTTGAAGCAGTACTTATTATCTACAAACTCAGTATCTCATATTGTTTCCATAGTTGTGGTGATCTTCATCTGCCTGTTTGTGTTTGCATATGCATGGTCATGGGGTCCCTTGGGGTGGCTAATAGCTAGTGAAGTCTTCCCGCTGGAGACTCGAAACGCTGGTTATTTCTTTGCCGTCGGCATGAACATGCTCTGCACCTTCATTATTGCTCAAGCATTCCTGACCATGCTCTGCAATATGCGTGCCTACATCTTCTTCTTCTTTGCTACCATTCTTGTCATCATGACTTGCGCAGTTATTGCCATGCTCCCTGAAACAAAGGGTATCCCAATGGAAGAAATGATGGACAGAACATGGAAGGTACACTGGTTTTGGAAGAGGTTTTATCAGAACGAAGTTGATGCTGAAGTTCAGCTTGAAAAAGGAAAGCCAGCTGCTTAAATATATATGTTCTAGCTTTAGTTTTGTTTCTTTTTTGGTTTTTTTTTTTATTTCAACATAAACTATAGTTTATCTTTTTCGTTGAACTGTATGGAGGTTTTAGTTAATAATGATCAAGTCTTTATTTATTTTCATTTTCCTTTAATACTTTATAATAATAATAATTTCTTTGAGCATAATTATATGTCATATTAGTTAAAATTAAAATTTGGAAAAACAAGATATTTAAAAATTTTGAAATTTGGATTTTTCCTAAACTACTTTTGAAAATTTTAATTATTTATAAAATTATAATAACTAATGATCCACAAACTTTGGTTGTTATATAAATATATATAGACTTAAATAAATAAATCGTTTTATAGTAAATATTTAAGTACACTTTTGTATCTCCTTGCCATATTTCAAAACTATCTCTTTAAAAGGTTTAATAATTTTTATTGTGACAATTTCGATTTTGATTTTGTAAGGTCAATTTATCTAAAACATGTCCAATAATGTCAAGCATAAAGGTAAAAAGATAAATTTTGAGTAATACATTAAACCTGTGCTTGAATTTGAATTGCAAATTTGCGACTGATAGCCAAATTAGGTCGAAAAATATTTCTTGATCTCACAAGTATTAATTATTCTCATTGCAAAAGGAAGTGAATTTTTAGATAAACTTGTTATTAATTTACTCTATGCTACGCAGTAAAAAGTAAATTTTACATAAAGAAACAGAAAGTATTACTATAAAAGGAAAAGTTTATGATAATAGCCAGTCATTTTGAAGAGTTTGCTAAGATTTAGTAAGCGAAAATCTGAATGTAAATTGGATAATATTATCCTTGTTAACAAAATGATTGAATTCTATGCAACTAACGATAAATGTCCCTCAAACCTCGCCATGGTTCTCTCTACTTGTTGGCTCAAGTCAATTGAATTCTCTTCTTGAAAACCCTTTTTTTTTTTTTTTGATAAGCCCGATAATGTTTCATTGAAACAAATGAGGATTCCTGCAATTGTAACCCTCCAGAGAAACAAAAATTTCTGGGCATTTGAGCCCATTCAATCACACCAGCCCTGTACATACACCTCATTCAATCCACCTTGGAATGTTCATCCTCTTAATGTCTTAGAAAACTCAATATTATACTAAATGAGTCAAAAAGCTACAAGCAAAAATCACGGTCGAGCGTAACCATTGAAGTATAAGAAGATCAGGGGTGTAGACAATGTTGACAAAGGGTTTGAAAGAGTCGTTGGAGCCACTGAAGTTGCCAATAGGATTAAGCACCCTTTTCGGCAACTGACCAAGCGAACTAATCGGCCACCAGTTGTCTCTTGCATTATCCTTCATGTCTTCCAGCAGTTTATGGGAATCAATGTGATCATGTTTTATGCTCCGGTGTTGTTTCAAACTATGGGATTCGTGGGGCAGTGCATCGCTTTTATCAGCTGCCATCGCCGGTTCAGTGAATGTATCGTTCTACTTTTATTGCTATCCGCAGTGTGGATAAAGCTGGAAGGAAAACGTTACTCATTCCTGGAGCTCTATGCATGCTGGCTGCACAGGTCATTTAAATTATTCACCTACTAGACTATGAAAAAAATGAAAAAAAAAAAGATTATTGCTAACAAAGATTTATGATTTCCCTTCTTTTTGGCAGTGTGTAAAGGGGCACTTCTGCATACGTATTTGAAATCTACGAACAAAGTATCTTTCTGGGTTGCTGTAGTCGTGGTGTGTTATCTGCTTTTTTGTGAATAATTATGCATGGTCATGGGTTCCCATCGGGTGGCTAATAGCTAGTGAAATCTTCCCACTGGAGATTACCTTCATTATTGCTCAAGCATTCATGACCATGCTTTGCTATATGCGAGCTAACATCTTCTTCATCTTTGCTGCGATACTTTCCACCATGACTATCGGAGTAATCGCCATTCTCCCTGAAACAAAGGCTATCCCATTGGATGAAATGGTTGAAAGAGCATGGATGCAACACTGGTTCTGGAAAAGGTTTACAAATTACCTAGTGGCGATGACATTGAAAAACAAATGCAAGGGCAGCTTGAGCAACAGGAAATTAAGCGCGTTGATTAAATTGTACATCTTCTATTAATGTTCTGGCACAGCATAGATATTATTTAGTTCTCGTATTTCATAACAAGCTACAGTTTTATCTGTAAGGTAGGGGGGGCTAAGCAGTAAGTACTCTTTTTTTTTTTTTTGAAATTTCAATTGAATTGATAAAACGGGAACAAAAGTTCGCCTCTTTACAAAAGACTAGAATATTACCCGGACCTTTTTGCACCCTCTCTTCTTTGCTTCAACATCTTTTCTCTTTCTCTCTATTTACCCTTCACGTGGTTGACTCTTACCCCTTTGCACCCCTCTCTTTCTCTCTCTTTGCTTCAACATCTTTTCCCTTTCACTCTCTCCGTCCTCCACGCGGTTAATTCTAGAAGTCTCACGTTTCCTTTTAAGTATATTATAAAAATCATAACTTTCTACATGATAACTTATAAGAATAAAAATATGATCAAATATAGAGCTAATTTTGAATCTTCAATTTATACATGTTATAGATTTTGTCAAGTATGCTTCGTACAAAATAAAGGGGTATGCCCTCACAAAATCCTTTTCACCAACCAGGAATCAAAAATAGACTAGTAAAAAGACCTTGTACACCTGCCATACTTGACCAAAAGAGAAGACAACCCACCTAACCTCACCACCTGCACAGAGTCCTAAGGCTAAAAGAAATTAAAAGCCGTTCCCCTGTAAGACCAAAAATCCTACTCGTCAATAATTACCTGCAGTCAAAAAATGCAGCTAAAGAGATAAAATGAAATCACCCCTATAAATTGATCATCTGCTGCTACTTCTGAAGAAAGAAGAGGGACAGTGAACCAACTCTCCTCAGGCAGGACTGTTACAACTAGAAGCCTTCTCCCAAACGGTGAGCAGATTTTCAACCCTTCTTATCCCTTTGTAAGAACTCTTTACCCTTTGTATTGTCTAGTTTTGCTTATCTTTTAAATAAAACTCTATTACAAGCTGTGTGTACTTTCAGAAATTGTTGCAAAGGCTTCAAAAGAATTTTCTTTCAATCTTCAGTGGTTTATATAGATTTTATTATTAATTGACAGAATCTGCCAAAGGTACCAGTCTCAGTATTTATTTTTTCATTTGTCTAATATATAGTACTAGTTTGGTTTTATAGCTTTGACATAATTGCCAAAACAAATTGATAAGAAGTGAAAACTGAATTGATAACTTCAGTCAATGCTAAGGTATTTGCAATAGGAAAGTATAGTGATTTGATAAACCTAAGAAGTGTCCTTGGATAAGATGACACGTGAACTTAAGTTACTGATAAGGTTTGAATCTCATCGTCGTGTCAAAATAAACTTCGTTACAAAGTATATAAATTGCAATTTATGAAAATAAGCTTGATTAAAATTAATAATAAATCTAATTAATCATAAACAACTTAAGATTTAAATTTTTGAACCGTGGGATTTTAATTTGAACTAAACCAACTGCAATTGCTTATTGCTATTTCCTTTTTTTGTGCCAATAGCATATTGATTATGACACTGAACTATTGAAAGTTAGTTATAGCTTAAAGAAACGTTGGAAGGGAAGACGGGTAGTTTATCGACAAGAAAAGGAGAAGTCAACTTCCTTTAAACGTACGGTAAGGGCCCACAGTACTCTAAAATAACGACCACTAGTTCTCGTTATGTTGCAGCCGGGACTAGTCTGCAAAAGCCGCCCTCACCGAAGCGTTTACCATTCTTGTTGATAACGTCTTTGAAATAAAGTTGAAGCCAAAGAAAAATTGCCCTTTCCCCGATCTCTGTTCAATACAACTGGATCAATGGATTGCGTTTACAAGAACCCTAATGCTCCCATAGAGGATCGAGTCAAAGACCTTCTTTCTCGAATGACTCTACAAGAAAAGATTGGCCAAATGACCCAAATCGAGCGACGTGTCGCCGATCCCTCTGCTCTCAAAGATTTTTCCATCGGTACCCTTTCTTTTAGGCACTTTCTCGAGTAGCTTGTTGACAATTATGTACTTTGGAAAACGATAATTGGCCACTTTTTCATTTTTTGGCAGGGAGTATACTTAGTGCCGGAGGAAGTGGGCCATTTGAGAACGCACTGTCATCTGATTGGGCTGATATGGTGGACAGGTTCCAGCAGGCAGCACTTGAGTCGCGGCTTGGGATACCGCTTATATATGGGATTGATGCAGTCCATGGTAACAATAGTGTCTATGGTGCCACTATATTTCCTCACAACGTTGGCCTTGGAGCCACTAGGTTTGTTTTCACCTTTGAACCCCCTCTCCCCCTAGTTTTGGTAGTAATTTCCAATGTGTTTTGATCAATGGCAGTGCTGACAAATAAAAAGAAATGAAGATTGTGATATAATTTTCCCCCAAATCATTAAGTGCATTAGAGAGAAAAAGAAAAAAAAAAAAGTCTTAAACAATTCAACTAGAAGAAACTAGGTATTCTTGTATTTACCCTTCTTTATTTCCTCCTTCATGTTTGTATGGTAGAAGATTCATGGGAAGATTATTTAATATATGGTAACAGTAACTCTAATTATTCAAAATATATGATAGAGATGCTGATTTGGCTCAAAGAATTGGGACTGCAACCGCTCTTGAAGTTAGGGCAAGCGGCATTCAATATACCTTTGCACCGTGTGTTACCGTAAGTCATTGTAAACATAATTGGTCAAACGTGCTTCTATTTCTACTGTTATTCAATAATTACCAATCAAAACAAGGAATGTGACTTCAGTAAGCCAGTAACGCACTTTATTAATGTACAGCTTGCACCTATTACACTAATATGCAATATCACATTAGTTTTTGAATCATAGTTCCGTGTGAATATCGGACATCTTATGTTCTAAATTTTTTTTATATATGCCTTGTGTTATTTTTGTCTGAACATCAAGTTGAGTTTAAAATAGAGTCTGAGCAATTGTTTTAATGGATTATAACAGGTATGCAGAGATCCCAGATGGGGAAGGTGTTATGAGAGTTATAGTGAAGACACAAACAGTGTTAGAAAAATGACTTCAATTGTTACAGGTTTGCAGGGACAGCCACCGGTAGGACACCCGAAGGGCTACCCTTTTGTAGCTGGCAGGTAGATAGAAGCAATCGCTAAAGACACTTTTTTATTCACTTCTTCTTTGCGGTGTTTTATTTGTTGGCTTTCTTTTTGCATTTTTATGCCTATGCATTTTCGTCTTGGTACATTAAAATATCACAATTTTACATGCTAGTTTGGCAAAAGGAAGATTTACTGGTATCTGGCCAACATATACCTCCATAAAACAGGCCTTGTAAAATCCTTGTTGTATTTAACTTTTCAAGTTAGCAATCATTTGTCTGTCACATTGTGTAGCTTGTCTGCACATTTTGCAGTTCTTTGGCCATCTAACAGCAAAAGAAAATTTCATGCTGCTCACCTTCTAATCCTTCATATGTTATCTTAACCTATATTTGTATTGGATTTCTGTATTAACAGCCATATACCTTATTAGGTAGTTGTTGGAATATTCTCATTGATTTTGCTTGATTCCAGAAACAATGTTATTGCATGTGCTAAGCATTTTGTTGGAGATGGCGGTACTGAAAAGGGTATAAATGAGGGGAATACCATATTATCATATGATGATTTAGAGAGGATCCATATGGCACCATATCTGGACTGTATTTCTCAGGGGGTTTCCACCATTATGGCATCATTTTCCAGTTGGAATGGACGTAAACTTCATGCTGACCATTTCCTCTTGACAGAAATTTTAAAAGATAAGCTAGGTTTTAAGGTAGGGAGCCCTATCCTAAATGCCCTATAGATTTATCCTGAAGTGCCTATTATAAGAAGGCGTTCATTTGAAAAATGTAATTAGCATATGTAATTCCAGAGGAATGTTCTGTCCAGGGTTTTGTGATTTCTGATTGGGAAGCACTTGACCAACTTTGTGAACCTCAAGGCTCAAACAATCGTTACTGCATTTCTAGTGCTGTTAATGCTGGAATTGACATGGTATGCATTGTTTCCAAGAGTCTAGGATCAGGTTTATCTTTCTTTGATGCATATCTTCATTCCCTGACTGAGAAAATATGCAGGTAATGGTCCCTTTCAAATATAAACAATTTGTGGAGGATTTGGCATTTCTGGTAGAATCAGGGGAGGTACAGATGTCCAGGATAGACGATGCTGTTGAACGAATATTGAGAGTGAAGTTTGTCTCTGGTCTTTTCGAACATCCCTTCTCTGATAGATCTCTGCTAGATATAGTTGGCTGCAAGGTAAATCTTGAAGAGTTCAGCATCTGATGTATTCACCTCAATTATAGAGTCCTTCAGTGTCTCAACGAACTGAACTATTGGAATATCATAATTGATCAATTTCTAGCTTTTGAAGTATTTTCAGGTTATTTACCTCTAGTTATTTTTAGAAAATGCAGTGCCTTTTGATTGCCTAGTCCTTATTTATTTGTATATGTCCTTGTTGATTTTATACTGGAGAATGAACAATTGGAAATTGAGTACCAACTCTAATTTTCCTGCAGCTACACAGGGAACTAGCACGTGAAGCAGTTCGGAAGTCCTTGGTTCTATTGAAAAATGGAAAGAACCCAGAAAATCCTTTTCTTCCATTAGACAAGAATGCTAAAAGAATTCTTGTTGCTGGAACACATGCTGATGATCTTGGGTACCAGTGCGGAGGGTGGACAGGTACCTGGCATGGATGCAGTGGCAGAATTACAATTGGTAAGTAGTTATATGGCCCATATGTTTCTCTCATCCGAACCTTCCATTCTCCATTTCCTCATTTTTATCATCTCTAGTTTCTTTCTATTGTTTCTCTTCTGGTATGCTCTCTGACAGTAAATTAATCAATCATTTGTCATAACTGCAGCCATACCATCCTTCAACGAAATGCATGCATAGACTCCTGATACACAGTTTTCTGTATTTGCATATATTTGATAAAAGGATTGCCTGACTTTACCATGCTTGCTTAGTATCTGCCAATAGACTATAACTTTGCTGCAACAAGATATATTTTTTGTATTCCTGAGTTCATGTAGGCATCAGATTGATGGGTTTATTAATTTTTAGGCACAACCATCTTGGATGCCATTAGAGAAGCTGTAGGAGACAAAACAGAGGTGATCTATGATCAATATCCGTCACCAGACTCCTTAGCAGGGAAGAACTTCTCTTTTGCCATTGTAGTTGTTGGTGAACCACCTTACGCTGAAACCTTGGGTGACAACGCAGAGCTTGTAATCCCTTTCAATGGAAGTGACATAATAAGTTCAGTTGCTGACAAAATCCCCACATTGGCAATCCTCATATCTGGAAGACCTCTGGTTTTAGAGCCATGGCTTTTGGAAAAAGTGGATGCTCTAGTTGCTGCTTGGTTTCCTGGAAGTGAGGGAGGGGGAGTAACCGATGTAGTGTTTGGAGATTTCGAATTTGAGGGTCGGCTACCAATGACATGGTTTAGAAGTATCAACCAGCTGCCAATGAATGCTGGACATAATTCATATGACCCTTTGTTTCCCCTTGGCTTTGGATTGACATGCAATAAGGAGAAATCTGTAGAGTAAGTGGTTTCATGGCATGATTGAGGAAGAAATTTGCTTGCCCATTTAGTAAATATCTTTGCTTTTGGATTTATTCTGTAATAATGCAAATGATGTGCTCAATCACATTGTCATTCCACCTGAATCCTTTTTTTTGTTCCAAAGTCATAATAACGTGAGTGGTGCTTAGACTTAGAGCCCCCTCCCTCCTTTATGCTGATGATGATGATTTATGGTTTCTTCTGAGTAAACTTAAATCAAGACACAAAATCACTGCCTCTTCTGGTCCCTAACCAAATCCCAGACTCCAAATAGTGCTAATTATCATTATCTTTATTATATATAAAAACACGAACTCCAAAAATATAAATAATGAACGAGACCTATATTTTTGACAATTTATTAAATTAATTTTTTTCTTATTTTCAGGATGTTTTTTCCTTTTTACTTATATGATCTCAAAATTTACTAACTAAACTTTAATTGGTTATATTATAGTTTTTTTATTAAAATTATTTTAGGTAAAATTTATTTAATGTTAATGTTTCTCAAAAGAATATGTACTTTATTTTTTGTTTACATACATTTTATATTTTTATGCTTAAATGTTAATTAATTGTGAATTAATCAAATCATTATCTATAAATTTATTATTTTTATTATTCTAATTATGACTTTTACATGTTAAATCATTCACGTGCCACGTCCGTGTAAGCAAAAACTAATTATGGTATAAACAATCATGTCAAATGAAAGTATAAATAGCAATGTGAATAAACTTTCAATTCACGTACAAAATTTTCATTTACTTGAAATTCAGGACCAAATTGAAAAGTGATATAGTTCTGTTGCTATTTTTGTCATTAGATAGAAAAGCAGCCCCTCGACTCCCATTTTCCCATATATTTATAACCACCAGCATTTGTCGATTTCCCGCTTTTTCTTTTTCTTTTTTTAATTTTATAGCATGAATCAACAAACTCTCGTTGGCTGTTGCGTAAAGACGTTTTCCATCTTCCACAATTCAACAATTTTTTAAAGAATAAATGCAATATAAAATCAAATCAAAAGAAAAGAAACACTTTCTTCTCATCTGCTTCACTTCCGCTTGGGTCTGCTTCTGCCTTGGAGTAGTCGGTGAAAGCGAGAGAGATGAGCAAATTGGAGGAGATGAGTTGCGTTTACAAGAACCCAAATGCGCCAATAGAGGATCGGATCAAAAACCTTGTTTCTGGGATGACCCTGCAAGAAAAGATTGGTCAAATGACTCAAATCGAGCTCTGTGTTGCTACTCCCTCCGATGTCAGAGACCTCTCCATCGGTACCATATCCTCCCTTTTCTTTTACTCAAAATGATCCCCGCACCAGTTGCTAGAAGTTTGTTAAAGTTTAAACAGACGTAAAAGGGTACTCTTGATTCCTGATCAGAAGAGATAGAGAAGCGATTCATTGTCAATTTCTGTTTAGTTCCTGACTCAAATGTCAACCTCAACAGATATGCTTATATGTTCTTTCCAGGCTTTCTCTTTTTTTGTTTTTTTGTCATGCAAATATTTGTGGACTATTTGCAGGGAGTATGATCAGTGGTGGAGGAAAACCACCTTTAGAGAAAGCAACGCCCTCCGATTGGGCAGATACAGTTGACAGGTTCCAGCAGGCGGCACTTGATTCAAGGCTTGGAATACCGCTTATATATGGGATTGATGCGGTTCATGGTAACAACAGGTTCTATGGTGCTACTATATTTCCTCACAATATTGGCCTTGGAGCAACGAGGTTAGTTTCATTTTTAACCCGAACGTTTTGTCATTAATCACCAATCTGTTTTGATCAATGATAATGCTGATAAAGCAAATGACATGAAGAATTTTTTCCCAAGTCATATGGGAAATTAGTTTGATGCTCCTACGGTTCGGGTTTGCCAAGGTGAAAGGATTCTTTTCGTGTGCTGCTCTGGATTTTCTTTTGGATGATCAAAGGTCTTCAAAGGATTTATGCTTTTCGTCTTCGCTCCTGAATATTTTTATGCTGTTGCTGTTGGTTTTGTTCTGTTTGATTCGAGCCGTTTTTCTTAGGGTATAGTCTTAGGTTGATGCTTTCCATGTTTCCTACTGCCAAGTTTTGTGTTTTGGCAGTTTTTGATTCAGTCTTGCCTTTGGTGGTTGAATGTTGGGCGGGACTACCGCGAGTTTTTGTGAACAGCTGTGCCCCTTTTTATTGTACAGTTCCTTTTTGCCAAGCCGATTTCCATGCCAATAGGAGTCTCGGGCAGCTTCAGCTTGAGACTATCAATGGCATATTGGTCGTAAGGCTAATGAAATCCACTTTTCCAAAAAAAAAAAAAAAAAGAAGAAATTAGAGGGTAAAACAAAAGAGTTTTGGACTAACAGAAACTAGACAGATCACTTACCAGAATACAATTAGCTTTCTCTTTTATCTCTCCATTTTTAACAGCAATTACAGCTTCATAGGAAGAAAAGGTGAGGACAGGAAAGGATACTAGAAATATGGTATCGATACTTCCCAGATTTCTAAATAGTGTAATTTCAAATGTGTGACAGAGATGCTGATTTGGCTCAAAGGATTGGGGCTGCAGTAGCTCTTGAAGTCAGGGCAAGCGGCATTCACTTTAACTTTGCTCCCTGTGTCGCTGTAAGTCATTACAAATGTAATTGCCAAATCTTCTTATGTTAAAGTGGTTGAATAGTATAAAGGAAGCTTTTGTTTTTTCCAGCATCAAAATTGTTGTAACTCCTTTGACAACCATGTGATATCATATTTGCTTTCAATTTTCCAAGTTATCTCTAATAAGGAATGATAGTGCATCTTTTACCTTCTGGAGCTGATTTTGGTGCATACTTGAACACTTCGATAATCAATCTTGTCTTAATTGAAAATTAGATGAACCAGATGCCTGAATTTGAGTCTTAAGTGGATATTTGATATCCAACAAGCGCTCGAATCACGAGGCCCATGTTGATATTGGATTATCATAGGCTCTCATTTTTCTATCAATTCATTATATACTTTTATCTGAACCTTTAAGTTGACATTAGAAAACCAATTCGTCTGAGCAGTGTATTTCACTGGGTTATGACAGGTATGCAGAGATCCCAGATGGGGAAGATGCTATGAGAGTTTTAGTGAAGACACTAACATTGTGAGAAAGATGACTTCCATTATTACAGGTTTACAGGGACAGCCACCCAGTGGACATCCGAAGGGCTATCCTTTTGTAGCTGGCAGGTTTTGCCTACTCATTTTCAATTTGATTAGTTTAAAATTAAAAGATCTTCATTGTAAATCTTACTGAAAAATTTTAGCCTAGTTTGGGAAAAGGAAAATCCAGAAATATCTGGTCAACAGACTTGACCAAAAAATGGGGAATAAAGGCACTTTTACTTAAGCATATGTAATTTAAAGTTTCTCCCTTTTCACATCATGTTATGATATGTGTAGGTTTTTGCAGTTTCATAATAATTTGTCGACTTCTATCTCTCATGCACATAGATATTTCTAATGAATTCCTGTTTTGCAATCGTATACCTTATTGGAATATCATTGGAACTCAATGATTCTACTAATTTGATTCCAGAGACAATGTTATTGCATGTGCCAAGCATTTTGTTGGAGATGGGGGTACTGACAAGGGTACAAATGAGGGAAACACTGTATCCTCATACGATGACTTAGAGAGGATCCACATGGCACCTTATCTGGACTGTCTAAATGAGGGAGTTTCAACAGTTATGGCATCTTATTCTAGTTGGAATGGATGTAAACTTCATGCTCATCATTTCCTCCTGACAGATATTTTGAAAGACAAACTAGGATTTAAGGTACACAGTCTATTTGAAGTCTATCCTATATGACATATATAGTGTTTTCAAGTGAGAGTGCATAAAATAATTGGTCATTCACTTACTGTAGTTAGCATTCTAATTGCTATTATAGCCACCTCTGTAATCAACTCTATTTTTTATCAGGGTGAGAGGGGTGAATGGCATTTTTCCTCTGTTCTTATTGTTGTAGAGAGGAGGATGAGGCAATACACTTAAACTTCTGTAACTGGAATTTCTCCACATAGATGAAGAATCTTTATTTAAAATGGGTTACTAATACCTAAGCAAAATGAGTGATACTTGGTTTAAGAATTTTGAAATGCAGCATTTTGCGAAATTTTATTCCTATCTAGATAACTCTTGTGAATTTATGAGGCAGGGTTTTGTGATTTCTGATTGGAAAGCACTTGACAGACTTAGTGAACCTAAAGGCTCAAACTACCGTCACTGTGTTTACACGGCAATTAATGCTGGAATCGACATGGTATAGTTTAGTTCCCAGACAAACAGGCTTCTTTCTTGGATTCATGTCTTTATTTACAATTGACTGAAAACATATGCAGGTGATGGTGCCTCATAGATATAAACAATTTATTGAGGATTTGACATCCCTGGTTGAATCAGGGGAGATACAGATGTCCAGGATAGATGATGCTGTTGAAAGAATACTGAGAGTGAAGTTTGTTGCTGGTCTTTTTGAATATCCCTTCTCTGACAGATCTCTGCTAGATATGGTTGGCTGCAAGGTAAAATTTGTAGAATTCGGCATTCAATTTGTTCACCTCAATCATATTTGCTGCGCTGTTCGGACCATGTAAAGTATCGCCAATGTCTCACCAAACTCTACTGCTTGGAACGCAATTGGTTGTTATCTTGTTCTAAAGAATATACTTTACAGAGGCATTTTCCATTTATCAAGAAACTATATTATGTTTGTGTTCTTTGATTAAATAAAACTACATAAACATCAATATATCAGAATCAGAGATCATAGAGTTAGGAGGAAAAGTTCAAAGAGGATGCAGTAACGAAAATGATACCTCTCAGGGCGCTCAAAAACCTTATAGTAATAATAGGGGTAAGATATCCTATGTTAATATTATTGAGCAATAGGGCTCAAAGCTAGGATCTCTACCCAAATCCCCCACCTCTCCAGCCATCTAAATCCAGCAGCCATGAGAAATCCTTGTAATTTAAAATAAGAAGTAGTTGCATTTGTTTTACCTTTTCCTTCCATGCAAAAATTTTATTGCTATTTAAAACAGTTGTCATTTGTTGAAGAATCTGAATGCCTTACCTAAGCTTCCTCTCTTTGTAAAAGTTCTAGTTGATTTTAAACTTCAGTTTGTAGATTCACTGTCATACCTCTATGATTTCTTGCAGCTGCACAGGGAACTAGCCCGTGAAGCTGTTCGCAAGTCCTTGGTTCTATTGAAAAACGGAAAGAATCCAGGAAAGCCATTCCTTCCATTAGACAAAAATGCCAGAAGAATTCTTGTTGCAGGAACACATGCTGACGATCTTGGATACCAGTGCGGAGGGTGGACACGTTACTGGCAGGGAAGCAGCGGCAGGATTACAATCGGTAAGCATTTACATCAACTATCTTTCCTTCTTCTACTAAACGCCACCCGCTTCCTTTCCTTTGATTTTTCCCTATATCTTCTATCCTCTCTTTTATGTTTAACAGCAAGTAAATTTAGTATGCAGCCCTACTAGCCACTGAATTTCGTCCAGAATACATAAGTATTACTTACCTTATCTGAATTGTTTTTTTGAAAGTTTACTTACCTTACCTGATTAATCAGTCATTACATCCCTCCTTTAGTAGTTGATTTGAAATCTCTAGTTTTGACCATTTTAAGGAAGTTAGATATCAGTAATTTCGCTCCCTCCGCCATCCCCAATCTTCCAAAACAAAAAACAAAAATGTAAAACATGTGGAGTTTGATCTCTTTTAAATGTTAAACTTCTTTGTTTGTTCGGATTCTAACTCCATGGTCTGATCTGATATTAGAACTGTAAAAAGGATTTGCATTGTATTTTCTGTAGACATTGGTTTCATGCTTTTTATTTCTTTTTAGGCACAACAATCTTGGATGCCTTGAGAGAAGTCGTGGGAGAAAAAACAGAGGTGATTTATGACAAGTATCCTTCACCAGACAGCTTTGCCAGGCAGAACTTTTCTTTCGCCATTGTGGCTGTTGGTGAAGAACCATATGCAGAATCTGTGGGAGACAACTCAGAGCTTATAATCCCCTTCAATGGAAGTGAGTTAATAAGTTCAGTTGCTGAAAGAATCCCCACATTGGTAATCCTGATATCAGGAAGACCCTTAGTTATAGAGCCATGGCTTTTGGAAAAGGTGGATGCTCTGATTGCTGCTTGGTTACCTGGAACTGAAGGAAGGGGAATAACTGATGTCGTTTATGGAGACTATGAATTTGAGGGTCGACTACCAATGACATGGTTTAGGGCAATCAAACAGCTGCCAATTAACAGCGAAGATAATTCATGTGATCCTTTGTTTCCGCTCGGCTTTGGATTGACATGCTGTTAAGGACTAAGCAGAAACCTGTAGGCTAAATAATTCATGGCCCAGGCCAGCCAGTAGTGCATGTTTTTTTCTTTCCTTTTTTAGCAAAACATCTGGTCCATGATCAAATTTCATCCTTGATTTTGCACTTTTCCTGAAAAGCTGCTCATGAATGAACTCAACCACATTGTTGTTGCCCTGCAATCTCTCACAGTTTCCAAGTCACAATTATGTCAGCGATGTCTGCGGGCCTGTCTCTCCTTTTTCTTAATGGTGATTTTATGATTTTTCCACTAGCATAATTCAGGTTGACATCTTAGCATGCATGGATGCATTTCTGAGGATGGAATTGATCCAAAAAAAGGGGCATTTTTGGTTCTTATCTAATAAGAAGACATCTCAGGACAGGGAATTGATGCCGCCTCAGATTCTTAACCAAATCTCAATAATACTAATGATCATGGTATGTCCTTTCTCTTTTATCATTTTCTTTTGTCCTAAGATGCTTCAAAATACATTGTTGTATTCTGATTTGTTCCACATGAAACAGTACACAGTCTTGTAAGTTTTGATTGCATTGATTAATGGTAGCCTGAGATACAAGTATTACTTCATTTTATCCTTTGAAATGTAACAAAAACCCCAGAATTAGATCATCTTGAAATCTGTTTTGGGCCAGTGAAGCAGCATAGGGAATACCATACCTCTTCCCAAGGTAGCTGCAGATAAGAGGTTCTTCACTTTCATATATCAGTTTTTTCTAGTCTTATTTTCAAACCAGAAGCATTATACGTGAAGAATCAGAACAAATGTTCAGAAAAAAACAAGATAACCGAAAGTGTGAAATTATGACATAATGTATGCGGTCGTAACAACTTAAGGTGTCGATCAAAATAAGAATAAATCTGATGGATTGGCCAAGGCTGGAGCAATAAAGGTCACCAACCACAATGCGTATTTTAATGTCAATATCTGTTGATTTGTGGATAGCTTGGGTCACTCTATAGTCTTGTAAAGGGTTGCCTTTTATGCTTTAAGTTGAACTATATTAGCCTTTTCAAGTTTCTGTAGGCACATCCATATCTCTGATGACTGCCAGTCCTCAACTGAGGACTTTTTGTATCCAGGAAGCCTTTTGAGGCCCTCGTTTTGAAGTCTCCTCTGGGAGACCCTATTAATAAATCCATTGCTGTTCAAAAAAAAAAAAACGGAATAAGAATAAACTTGGCAAGCTTCTTTTTCCCATCAACTGACAGAAAGACTTCTCCATTTTAAAAAGGATGATGTGGATAATTTTGTCAATCTACCTTCAAAAAGAAAGCTACTTGGAATGACCATATTGCTCAATGTTTTCTCTGTATTCTTTGCTTGATATGTCGGACTGAATATACTAGATGCCAGCGACTTAATTTGGGTGGTTACTAGGCTTTTCTTGATGTTTCCCTTCTGCACAGTAAAACACAGGTGCTAATATTAACAAAATACTAGAAGACAGCTTCAGAAAAGGTAGGAATGGCAACAGCACACAGAATTGAACTTTGTTTTTACCATTTGTCATTATGTTTAAATACAAACACATAATCAAAATAAAGAGCTACAAGAACTTGCTATGATGCCCTACAAACTAACAGTCACATGATTAAGCCCGCAATCAGATATGGCGAACGCGTCCCTGCATGTCAGTGCAGTGTATCAGCATGTGTGTGTGTGTGTGTGTGTGTGTATGGACACGCGCGTGCAAAGAGATTGAGAGAGAAAAAGGAATGTAAAGTTAAATAATCATGACCATCAAGGAAACTAAGTTGAATGCTTATTGGCATCTTTACTTGAGTTACTTTTGATTGATCCTTCATCATTGTTGTTCTGCCGTGTACAAGGTAATAAATCAGTTTTATTCAATGCCACAATTGATTTATCAGAAGAATTTTATGCTTCAGAGAGGAAAAGAAAGAAAGAAAGAAAGAAAGAAAAGGAGGCCAAACCTAACTTGATGGCTGAAGGGAAATGTGTTACCTCAATGAACTTTATGGATGTATTAGTTAATCATCATTGTTACTTTGTCTTACTAAGAAGCACTTAATTAGGGAGAAGATTCCTTTCTTCCTTTCTTTTTCCTCGAAGAATGAAGCAAATTGCAGGTCAATGAAATTTCCACCAAAAGGGAATCTCAAGGCCCATTCACAAATTTTTAAAATAAAAATTGTGATTAAGGAAAAAGGTCGAGAAACCCTTTTCTACCTAATGAAAAAAGCTTAATGTCCTGTCTCCACGAAGGAGTTCACAGTTTTTGAGCTTAAGGTTTAGAAGCAAGTGCAGCCTTTATTACATTCACTAAGTTGATTTCCGCGCGTGCGCTTAGTATCTGAAAATCAAGATGCTTCCATAGACTTAACAAGAAGAGTTGAGCCAAGGTAAGTGTTAACATTCTTTCCATCATTAACAAGAAGATTGTAGGAGAGGGTTACTGCAAAAAGATGAGCCGCAGGTTATATAAATAAGCTAGTAAATCAACAGGGTAATCTGACCTGAATCTTGCTTTTGTACACTATGTTCTCTTAGTGTAACTTAATAATCTATACTTTGAAGGAGGAATCTTCTTCTTTTGGGAGAGGATCCGTTAACAAAGATCTCATAATGAAGGTAGATTACCAAGAATGAGAGGGGGCATTGAAGAATATGATGCTCAAAGTTAGTGGAATTCAGAGTCAGCCTCGACTAAAGTTTGAAAGTCAAGAACAGTCAAGTAGGCCATTTGGGGTGTACGAAAATGGGTTAGTGCAATAGTCTAAAGAGGTTGAATAGTTGGAAAGGGCAATCTGATACTATGGAATTCCAAATCAAGTGCCCTGTGACTCAGCCAATTTGAACTGAGCATCCAGTCGGCTGTGTTCTAACTTTTGTTCAATAAATAATGGAGTATCCAAACCAGTTTCCAAAATCTGCAGCGATTGTAAAGATTTAGGCTCTACCTAGAAGTGTAGACCCTACACAGGATGCTTGAAAATCTTTCAACATATGGATCATAACTTTTGCCCTTAATTTCAGGCGTAGCAGCAAATTTTGAACATTTGGTTTTCTGGTGAAAACTTGGAGTCATTGGTTTGAACCAAATGAGTAAGGTTTACACATGGAACTGGCCAAAAGTTTATAACCAGAGTGATGGACTTCTGAAAACATGAAAGCAAACATTTCCTGGAATATTTACAACCGGTTATGCCTAAAACAGTCTAATCTAGTAAGCTCTCAACTTCTGATTGTAGATGCTTATTCGTTTACTTCATTCGCCATGTGAACCTGCAATTCCAACCCTACTTGCTGATGCATTTGTATGGTGCGCTCCAATCTTATCTTGGAGGAGACTACTCGAGGTGCCAAATAGTAGTACAAAAGCAATGTAGTCTTCTCTTATGCTTCAAATCATATTCCTAGACTATTAAGACAACTTTATCCGTAACACATATCCCGCATGTCCTTCTGTCGATGCATTCTGGATAAGCTCACCGCTGTTACCACATAGCATAGCAATTTGATCACGGGATAATCAGATTCAACTACAGAATCTTAAATACAAGGGAAAGTGGGAAACCCATGTTTAAGAATCTTCCTTCAGACTTTCTCATTTCAGACTATGAAATTCTTAGCAAAACTCAATCCTATCCCCTCGTGTTTGAATGCTATGGACTAAACTCAAGTTCTTGATGACATATTCACATAAAACCATGGGAAAAGCACAAAGACAGCTATACTAATCAACTGAAAGAAGACATGGCTTAGCAAGCCAGGAGAAACTCAGAGTAACTGATGTCTCATCCGTGAGGGTATTGCTGTGCCGATTGCATCTGAAAAACCAAATTTTGCGGTCCAAAATAAGACTCATGAGCAGCACTTCTGTGCAGACTCTGCCCCTGCATTTTTACTCCATAGGAGGGAATCCCGTAAGGAGAGGACATTAACATATTTCCTTGTGTTGAATTGAAAGCCATTGTTGCCCCACTGCAAGGCTGATTCCATTGAAAATGTGTTCTAGGCATGGCAGCAGAAGTCGGCTGCTGAGGGAGCACTGAAGACTGCTCCGGTGAAGGAGTTCCCTTATTGTCTGGTGAAGGAGTTCTCGTGTCGTTGAGATTGACAGTTGTTATGTCGTGAATGCTAGCTCTTCTCTTATCCTTCCCTCCTGAAAGCTGCCTGATGAAATACTTCTGAGCATGACTAGCCACCTGAGTCGGTGTTCTAGTGACAACAAAATTGCGCGAGATATTTCTCCAATCCCCTTTGCCATACTTTTTTAGGCCCATTAGAAACAATCTGTGAAAAATCCATCATCATTCTTGTCAATGAAATGCGAGTGAAAAATAAATTAATCAGGAAAATTATCACTCCAATATTTCAACTAAATCATTAGAAGAGATTTATTACATAATTCATAAACCTGAAAGTACTGTTGATGCAAACAGATAATATAGGTCATTAAAAGAATCAGTAAAATTATAATTTGTCATATAAACTATTAAAACTTTTAACTGAATAAAGGTTCATATTCAAGGGAAAAACTTACTTATGCTCCTCCTCTGTCCATGGAACCCCCTTCTTTCTCTCCTGCTCTGCAGGCCTGCCCGACGAAGGTCTCTTTCCACCAAGTCCATAAGAGTGTTTAAGTCCATCATAGCCATGGCTGTTCACCCAATCCAATGTGAATGGAGAGGTGCTATATCCAGGAATTGGAACCAGCCCTGCTTCTATACTGCTAACATCAGCTTCTAATTTTCTGTACTGCTTGATTACATCTGGTACCGTCTTCCCGGGGATCATTGCAGCCACTTTCTGCCATCGATCAGGATTATCCTTATCATGGACCGCCAAGGCATTCTCAAACATCTTGTTCTCTTCTGGTGTCCATTTCGTGCTCTTGCTCTCTTCAAGAAACCAATTTGTGCTGGAGATATAAGATGTCGGCGACAGAATTTCCATTTCCCACTTCATAACATCCAATTTAAAGACAAAATACTACCAAAACATGGAATTTTTATCCAAACAAGTTCCTAACTCACAGATCGTTTCAGATGACTGATCGCTCGGAGAATGGAATTTCACTTATAGCAATGGAATTGAAAAAAGAAGAGGGCAAAAACAGAGCAAGAAACTACAGGGGAAATGCAGAGAGATAGGGGGTATCAAACAGAAAATATCAGCGTTAAATCAGGGAGCATTTGCAAGGAATCAGAATACTTTTTCTAGTGCATAGGCAATCCCTGAGGAATCTAGAAAAGACCCACTTTCAAAAAAAAAAAAAGAATTTCAAGGAAAATCAACAAAATTATGTAACTCTAAAGTAAAAATACCCAGGCTATCCAAACAAAGAGCCCTAACACCACAATTAAGATCTAAAACAGTGAACCTTCAGAGACTAACAACAGAGAAACTAAAAAAGAGCAAATACCCTGAAAGAATTGAAAGAAACAGGGACGACAATTCTCTATACTTATAACAGAAAACAGCTGCTATAAGTTTGTTCTTGTTTATTACGTAGAGTAGGTCATAACTGAAAACTAACACTGAACTTCAACTTCCTTGGTAACCCAATTAGGCAAAAAGTGAGAAGCTGACAGCTGAAGGCCAGAAACCGACATAAACCCAAAAAAAAAAAGCTGGAAATGAATACCCAATTGGGAAAAAAAACACTGAACTGAACAAAGAAGCAGTGAGGAAAGCTGAGGAAAGATCTGTTCTTTCTTCCCTTTCCTTGAGAAATGAGCAACAATGAAAAGAGAAGAAAGAAGGGGAGGAAAAAAAAAGTTGTGAACTAAGCTCAAAAGCAAAGCTACCAACGCTTCAAGGAATGAATCTAAAATTTGTTAAAATCTCCGGGAAGAGAGAGAAGAACCCAGTAGAAATAGACAGAGAAAAAGCAGAGAGAAGGTGGTGGGCTCTGATTGGAGAGTATGGGGTTATTGGATACTGCAACTCATGAAAAGTTCTTATTAAAATAGAACACACACACACACACACTCTCTCTCTCTCTCTCTCTTTGCTCTTTAATTTTTTTTATTTTTTTCTACTACATTAAAAATATTCCAATATTTTATTCTATGCAAAAAGCATGAAAACATTATAATTTTTTATGCTTTCACTTTTTTTTTTTTGTAATTTTCAGTTGTGAAGAAAGTAGAAACAGGGTTTGGCATCTCCTTAATAACCATTGCACCTCACCTGTCCTACCCTACAATTGTACTTAAAAAAACCACAGCATACACTTCCAAAACTAATTTTGTATCGATTACTTTCAAATTCGTTGCCCATGTTCTCAATTTTACAATATTCAATTTAAATTTTCCTATTTACTTATATGCACAGCTTTAACCATGATAAAATAATTTATGGAAACATATTTAAACGATATATATCTTGTAAAAACCATTTAATATTTATCAGAAAAGTGCAAAATTGTCTTAAAATTTTGGTTTTTTTTTATCATGATGAACTTTAACCAAGAAATAATAAAGAAGGGGGGGGGGCGGAGAGTGGAGGGGAAAAAGAATAGTGGGGGCTACGGTCAGCTTCAATGGGTAGCCGCCAAAAGAACGGTCCAGATCAACGGTAAATTACCTGTGGCAACTTGATTAGTGGGGCCCTCACACGGTTACAACACTTTCATTGGGCGATCTCCCACATAATTGTCACCGGTTACAATCTCAAGAAGGAAGAAATCTGGGTCCCGACATCAATGGCCTGATTTCTACACGTGGGAGTATGTCATTGGTTAACAAGGGGTCATTAGTGTAAGCGGAATCGTAAGTAGCCAAGGCTGTAATTGATCCAATGAGCTGGATCCACGTAGGAAGTTAAAAAACTGTGACTAGGTAGGAGCAATCACATGAGATTAGTTGCAACTTGGCAAGTACTTTTTAGCACACCCTTGGCCAACCCAACCAACCACCGCCTCTCACATCTCTACTCGCTTTTTCACAATGTTGGTTATTGGCATTGGGTGTGACCTCCCCACGCTCGTTCTCAGTGCGTGTAAGGCACTGCCAAAACATTGCATTTCTTTGTTATTTTAATTTTAATGATGCTATTTCTTTTTTCTTAACATGGTCAAGGATATTTTCAAAATTTTGCCTTAATCTAATCTTCTAAATTGTCGATTTTAAGCAGGCACTCTTCCACTAGATCGATTGCATTTGCCCAATTATTCTTAAGAGCGTTTTTCATGAAGATCAATCACATATCGATAAGAAAAAATAATTCCTCTCATTATCAATTAAATTAACTTTTATAATAATAATATGATTTTTTTAAAGCATTTAATTACTTCCCATTAAAATAAAACATAACAGTTACAACTGATATTGATTATTTTGACAAAAAAATAATTTTTTAGTATGTTGATTTTTTAAACTTATAATAAAATGTCATTGTTTTATTTTAGATCAATTAGTTGGTCAAATTTTTTCTTAATATTATTTAATGAAAATCGACATAAGTAAATTAGATAAGATAGTTGGAAGAGAGAAAATTCGAATCCTACTCTTTAGATAGGAAGATCGTGCATCAACCAATGAGATAAATACTCGAGTGCAAATTATATAAGATAAATACAAGTATTTTGCCATTTGAACTTCTTTCCAACAACTAAGGGAAGGATTTTAATAAAAATATTTAACCAAAATTTAATTAGAAACTAACATGAGACACCATGTATTAGTTAAATTATGTGGAACAGACTTGGAAAAAATAAAAGATATGAATATACCAAGTAGAAAGCGCACTTAATACCTCCACTAGGCGCGTGGTTAACGCGCCAAGAATGTCGGTTGTGCCCAATTATTTTTTACTCCTTTCCTCGTCTACGAGCCCTAAAACGAATACAACCAAGGCGATCCCCTCCTGATGTGACCAACTGCTCCACTGCTATTGTCTTTTGTCCACCCTCCCATTCGGTCATCGTAAGCACGACGCCTCTAAAAAACAAACCTCTCTCCCTGTTTACCTTTCTACCCTTCTTAATTCCCGACAAAAATGCCTCTGACAAGGGCATTTTGGTGTTTCAACAACATTTTTTTTTGTTCACATGTATGTAGCCCATACTTTTCCTAAATTAGGCTTTCAAGTGGGCCTCAGCCCCTAAGCCCATAGAAAAATATAGGAGATTTGTAGGTAAGTTACAGCTTGAATGATGATTTTGCTTTATTTGCTAATGGGGTGTATTTAGTAGTACCTAACTTTCTCATTTCTTTGTTCCCCCGCTATTCAAACAAGGGACAAATTGGCTTTTACGTGCCCTTAATTATTGGGAACTTTGATTACCAAATCATTCGTGGTCTCATTATTGGTGCTTAGATTTCCAATTTCAATTCTCAAAAGGACAGCCCTATATATTTTTTTTCCCATTCATTTCATTAGAATAAAACTCGAGTTTTTTTCATAATTTTTTCGATCAATAATATTCGATGAATTTATTGAGATTGCCATCACACGTAGATTCTACTCGTAAATCATAAATTCAATAATGTGCATTTAATTAAAAAGCCTAAAAAGAATCATGCTATTCTATATTGGAAGGGAGAGGGGGAAAATGAAATATTGTTTCTCTGCAATTGAAGTGAAAAGAAACATTGTTCTTTAGTGTTTATTCGACTAAGTGCTATCTTTTTCAAAGAAATAGACAAATATGATGAAATCATTTCAGTTGTTTAAGAATATTTAGACACGACTGTTTGAAATGTGCACTTGAAAACAACCAAATGGATAAATTAATAGTGGTATTTATTTATTTATTTATTTATTTGGGAAAGGGGGGAATATTTTTGTTTATTGTGTGTTAGTGACTTGACTTTCAATTTTTAAATTTTATTTTTAAGTGGAATTCCAACGACTCAAGCAGCTCCAGTGTGGTTGAATTTATACTTGAATGAATCCCACATGCATTTCTCATTGTCCTATCCCTATCCTTCTTTAAAGTTAAAAAAGAAATCCAATTTACTATTTCATCCTTCGAGAGAAAATTCTAACATTGACAACGACAATTTCAAACTAATTAAAAGTGAAAATATTAAATATTTTTTGAATTATAAAAATATTGACTACTGATTTTTTGGATAATGTAAATCAGTACAAAGATATCATTGAAATAATTTATGAAATTCTTAAAATGTGAATATTTTTATAATTATATAATTTCTTTTTTTTTAAAAAAAAAAAGAAGGTATAAGTTGGGCTTGCGATGGGCTAAGAGAGAAATCCGAATCAAGTGGCAAAGATGCTGGAGTGCCACGTGTACAGCTGATGTTATTTTGGGTGGGGCCATCATTATTGTGGGCACCTCGAACCTCTCACCAAATTCAATGAGAAAACGTGTCCATCGACTTGTCAAAAATATATCAATTTGCTCCTTCATAATTCATATTCTATACCCAAGATGTCTTTAAAAAATAAAAAAAGCAAAGTGTAGAACAGAAAAGCATACACGTGTTTCTTTTGAGCCACGATCCTATATGGGATTTCCCCCCATTTTAGTTATTTTTATTTTGGAGTGAACATTTTTAGATTATCCCAAAGAAAAAAAAAAGAAATTTTAGATTTTTAAAATCTTACTTTGATTATTATTATTTTCTATTTATTAAAATGAATCCATAGTTAGAATAGACAATACCTATATTCAGGTAATATATTTCATATAAAAGAAAAAAAACATGTAGTTTGTTCTTCTAAAAAAATTTAACTAGTAATACATTTAATTTTGTATTCAAATATTCAAAAGTTAAAGAATACGTATTAAATATATATTAACAACCAAAATAGGTCTAATTATTAAAATATATGTTAAAATTACTTTTGCTATTTGGTGTCCCTTCTTTTTATTATTATTATTATTATTATTTATTATATATTGAAATTTCCTCCAATAGTTGGTAGGGAATAAATTGGAAAATGCTTGTTTAAAATATAATATGTTGTCAGCAAATGACTAATAAACTAAAAAAAAAAAAGCACAAATGATTTGTTTAAGTGCTTAAAGGGTTTGCAGATGTGTAGATAACAATAAAAAAATAGATTCTTTTGTTGTGGGTTAATATCATCTCTTAATCTCCATCAAGTCATGCATGCATGCCCTCCAAAATTACATGAAGACAAAGTTTTTGTAATGGGATGGGATTAATATACAACTAATCACTATTAAGATCTCCAAACAACAAGGAAGGACACAGTATTAACTTTTAGAAAGTTTGAGCTTTTTAATTAAACAACATGGTTTGATGACTTAAGTTTTTAATAATATTAAGCCTTTTCCTCTAACAACATGTGTGAGTTTAGGGTAAGCATCAACGTCCCATTTTATACTTGGTATGATTTAACCAGGGTTGGCCATATATTTATTTCTAAATTAATTATTTCACTATATAAATATATATAAACAAATATTTTTTTGAAGTTGCTTCTGTCACATATTCTCTGCGTATTTAATTTTGTTCTGAAGGCTGCTTACACATTATGGAAAGTTGGAAACAGCAGAAAAAAAGATGCTTTAAATATTTGTTCTGATGTCACAATAATAAAAGTAGTTGGCTGGTTCTATTTTCAGTTTTTCCCAAATGAGTTGCACCAAATTTTTGGCTTTGATGCAAATCAAAATCTTCTACTCCATAGAATACTAACAATATGAACAACAGCCTTAGCAATTTTCATTCAAATTGAGCTCTTTTTCCCTGTGGAAAGTGACAAAAATACCAAGTTCAAAGTACAAAGAAATCAATTCCAACTTACCCTTTTTCTGTTGTTTTAGATATAAGCTTAGTGCCCTTTAAATTTGGAAAATAAAAGGAGCATTGACGCTTGATTGCGATTGGGAGGTGGGGAGGTGGGGGGAGAAAGCGACTGCTAAATGCAGCAAAAATTTATGTGAGATAATAATAATTGAACCACCAACGACAATTTTGTTACCATTAAAGGAAAGATTCCTTTTCAATGTTGATCCCTTTCCTAAAAGTCATAAAGTAAGACAAGTGTGCCTGGGGAGAATTAAGATCCGGAGGACAGTGGGCTCAATACTGGCAGTGTCCAACTAGCCCTCTTCCTGCACGCAACTTGCATTTGTTTTTGCAGTCTAGGAGGATGAGAAGAAAACCAATTACTGAATTGATGACACTATTGTTCATATAGATGATATTAGACATGAAATAGGAATATGGGAAGAGTAAATTGAAGAATAGATCGGTTAGTGAAATGGATGGAAAATGACATGGGGATAAGGACCTGTTTTTGAACCCAACGCTGAATATATGGTATTATGTCGAGGCTCAAGATTTTCAGCAACAGAATCAGCAATCAATGTCGTGCAGAGAAGCCCATTGAACCATAGACTTGCCTCGTTAAAAGGGCAAAGCCCTCCCTTCATGATTGGGCCTAGGGGTTTGAGCCTAGCAAATCCTTCAGGCTTCAAGTTTTTGTTTATGCCTTGCCTACCTACCCCAGTACCTGCTGCCAGATCAGGTGATCACTCTAAGGCCCAAACCAAAGCTTTGGTGTTTAGCTTAGAAGAAAAATAGAAATGCATGTGTATAATTAATTATTAATCGAGGCATGCTTAGTCCCTGCCTCCATTCTTGGCTTTACTGTTGGCTATGTTTATGTTAGCTTCCTTTTCATGTTAAATGAATTTGGCTAAAAGAGAACAAATAACAATAAGTAGCAATTAAGCTTCATTTCAAACAGGATTTGTGAATACAATAAACATTAGGAAACCTCTAAATTAGCAGCATATATGCACAACTTTAAAGCTCAAACTTGCAGGCCATATTTTATGGAAACCAAATTAAGTAAAAAAAAAAAAGAAAAGAATTTCAGCTGTTCTTTTATTCAATGTGGAGCAACTTTCCTTGGCTTGCCCAAAAAGAACTCTTCTTATTACTTATTAGCTGTAAGCCGCTCTATAAAATTTCCATGTCTTCTGGGTTTTTTCAGCTATTTCTCCAGGCTTCATCGATTTTCTCTAGCACTTCGGGAGGTCACTGGGAGGTGGTAGAAGAGTTTCATTTGGGCCGTTGCCATTGTCCACAACAAATGCCATCTTAAGCCCCCAAGTCGTATGCACTTCCAAATGGCAATGCATGAACCAAACCCCTGCAAACAAGAGAAAAATATATTCCATTCTATAAGGTTTAGACTAAGAAATTATATTTTCAGCTGGATCATACTTGAAAAATGGAACTATGAACTTCCTACCTGGATTGTCTGCCCTGAACCTTATGGCTGTCCATCCACCAGATGGAACTCCAATTGTGTTCCTTTCAACAGGATCAACAAGATTGAATTTTTTAGTATCCTTTTTGGGGTTGAAATTCCCCAATCCCCTTCCAACCTCAAAGAAGTTGAATCCATGCAAATGAAGAGGGTGGTTCTCTGGGGTAATCATCCCTGTGTCTTGCAAGACAAGCTGCACGGTGGAGTTATAAGCAAGTCTATACAGCTTCGTTCCTTGTTTGGTCTGAAAGTTTGTTAGCTGTGTGCTTGTGTAGTTAAATGGAACAGGAGGGTTGCCAGGGAAATCAGTAGTGAAAACTCCACTTATGTTGAAGAAATGGGCTTGAAGTAGAGAGATTTTTGGCATAACAAAAGTAACATTGTTAATAGAGGCCACAACACGGCTTCCGTTAACACATGAGGGGCAAGGGTTAATACCAAGGCCAACGGTGAAGAGAAGGGAATGATCAATCTTTAAAGGGACATTAGCAGGATATTGTTTTGAATTCAGGCTTCGTAGTGCATTTGTAAAATTTGTAGCTACCGAGGTAGCATTTTTTGGAGGGGGTGATGTGAGAGTGGTGGCAGTGCTGGTAAGACTACCCGAGTAGTGTAAGGTGGCAGTGGCAGTCACGTTATCTACTACAATGGGTGCGTCCATGAAAGGTGAGGCTGCAACCAAGTACTTTCCTGCGCCACGGTGGGCTGTGAGGAGGACATTCGTGGTCTGTCCTGGGGTTATAACAATGGTTTCTGTTTTGAAAGGTTTCACGTATGTGGCATCAACCTCAACAACAGTGAGTAGATGGCCGGCAATCTTAAAGAAGAGTTCTTCATTCAGTGCAGCGTTGATGATTCGAAGCATATATGTCTTTCCTGGTTTTACTCGCAATGTATATCCTCCTGCAGATTGAGAAAAATATATAGGGGAATTGATCAGATGACAAATATTCATGGTCATGGATACGTGTGTTAATTTACTGTGTATATCTCTTTTCCGAAACTTCTTTACCTTGTGTAGGGCAGCTTGAGACAGGTCCTGGATGGCCATTGATGGTGTGAGCATCAGAGACATTCGGGGCCAGGCCAGATTTCAAAGCTTCATTGATGACGGCTTCCACATCTGATTTCCACCATTCACCTACATACAAAAAATCGATTATATATTAAGCTTTCTAAAAAAGCAACATCCTCAATTAATTTCGTAGCAACTAGTACCATTCCAAGTCACCAGTCAAAATTTGTCCTAACAATTTAAGCAATTTATTAATGAAATAAATTATGAGAAGCAACATTATTAATGATCCTTATCTTGCTCTCTCACCTAAGATAATAGTCTCTTCCTTGTGGGGTTTGGGGAAAGGATAAGGAACACCACGTTTGGGCAAGATAACTATGGCACCATGGACGGTGGCCCTTAGCCAGAGAATATGTGCATGCCACCAAAGGGTTCCCCTTTGGCCAGTGATGGTGAAGTTGTACACAAAGTTCTGCCCTGGTTGAATCGGGCACTGGGTTATATATGCCGGCCCGTCTGCCCAGCCAGTTCGTATTTGCCTGATCCCATGCCTACTCCACAGGAAATATCAATGTTAGTAGGCACCAATGATTACTTCAGAGAAAGATCGACGGTGGGAATTTTGGATTTACCAGTGGATGGAGAGATTGTATTTCACATGGTTGACCACTTTGACAAGGACTGTGTCATCCTCTCTGGCAACTAGAGTGGGACCAGGGTAGCGTCCGTTCACAGTGACAATAGGTTTGCTTGAGCACAACCTAGTTGTTTTTTCCAACACCACCTGCACATGGTGCATAACAATAACCAATCAGATTTTGTGAAATTGGAATTGTTTGGAGGTGGTTGCAGACGCCAGATTTAGGTGGCTACATCACCAACATTTACTTCTTTGCTTTGCTGTTCAATCAATACTTGTTAGTTCCCATCAAACTCACGATGATGAATTTTCTTCTGTTATAATTTATACTACTAACTAACGAAGGAGATCCAATTGAAATTACCATTACTTATGGCTTTGAGTAATTTAATTTCATTCACTGATTAAAGAGAAATGCTTTTATTAGTATTTTTGGGTTGGAAATCTTTATTTTGATAGCTTCCGGACGTCGTCTAGGACACAGGATAATATGTTTTCAGTGGTTGGTCTATCATCTTAATTAACTTCAATTAATGAAATATCCTCGTCATAAACAAGTGCAAGGTCTCTGTACTTAGAGAAACTTCAAAATTATAGCACGTTAAGCACGATAACAAAACCAAGAGAGAAGTATCATTGAAGAGAGATCACAAACATGCATGAACATGCAATGTGGGATTTGATTAGAAGAACATATGAAAAACGATTTTCGACCAGAAATACTACGTGAGAACGCCTATTTAGTTGCTAATCAAGGAAAAGCTCGGATTTCCTGGAAGAAGTTAGGCTTTAATGATTGATTATTTTCTCTAACCATGGAGAATATTGAATAATGGTGGGTACTTGCACAACCATATTAAAACTTGAAAGTGAAGCTCAAAACGCTTCCAAAGTTAATTTATGAGGGACAAAAATATCAGATATACTTGAAGAAGCAATATTCCTGTATTATCTTTAATTCTGAAAGCCTGAAAATGTTGCACTGAAAAAGTTGCAATCTCATAGTTCATCGTAAAACCAATGCGTATGCATGCCAGGTTTAAACCATATGCTTCATAACCCTTACCAAGCAGGGGCGAGGAATTTAAGCTTGACTCGAGTGGTAATGCAAGGATTTGAATAACGATTCAAGGTTTAACTTTGAATGACCCTTAGTAAGCCTTTTTTACATACATAAAGAATAAAGAAACGGTAATAACTGGTACATTCTTGGTTTAAAATGATGCACCTCTTAGTTTTAAGTGTTTTTTTTTGGGGGGGGGCAGTTTTAACTGTATTCATGCAAGCCTCGACATATATAGCAACCCTCCAAGAGCAGCCTATCCCCATGTCAATGACTAGCTAGGAACTGTACCATGGGAAATGAATGATGGGGGAGTGCTAACAGAGACCGCTCTGTTCCTGCATTAATACAAAAGGGCACTAGCATGGAGCAAAGTATAACTTACATCGAACTTGTAGTGCCGAACCATGCACTCTACTGACGCTGGAAACAACAAGCAAGCTAAAAACATTAGGACTCTAATCCATGGTGCCATCTCCATTGTCTCTAGCTCTCAGTACCCTATGCCGAACCCAAATTATATATTCCTTTTCTTTTTTGGCTCTTTCTTGGTGTACTCGGGTATTGAAGGCCAACTCAAACTTATAAAGAGGCGAAAGCTCTCTGCTGCCAAGTCGTTTTTACTTAGGTGGGTAAAAGGAAGAATACTTGAGAGGCAAGGGGCAATGTACAAAATCAGAGATATATACAGAAAAGTGTCTGATATTTCTTGTGTATCACACAAAGTAGTTATCTATCAAACGAAGTCTACAATTTGAAGCTAAGCTAGTAGAGCTCCTGATGCCATTTTTCAATTGACTTGGTGGTCAGCCATGGTTGGTCCAACCGTATTGGGTAAAGTACACCCGATCTCAACCAGAATGTTGATAGATTTCCAACCCCATTGAGGTCAAGCAGATGACATAAGCAACAAGCAAAACCGAAACCACTTAGTTCTATTCACCCTTTTTGTGGGCATTAGTAATTTAATCTGCAATTAAGGTTAAGTTCAAGCATTTGATTGGTAGATTATAGTATAACAAATCTCCCTAAATATTGTAGTAGGATTAGCTATCATCAAGTCATTACCACCAGTCCATTATAATGAGAAACTTTTATTAATTATGATGTGGGATATGAATCTTACTGCCACAAAACTGAGATATCATTGGAGTTCCTTTCGTTTTTTCACCCCCTTTGTGTGTGTGTTTTTCCTGGCAATGATGGTACATAATTCAAAAAATAAAAATAATCTTGGCAAAAGTTTACTCTAAAAGGACAACTTTGCAAATCTTTATGACTTATTCCCTTTATATATAATAAATCAAATCAAGGACTCTATTTTTCATGCTTGGTAATTGCAGAGTATCACTTAGGTCCTAGGGGGTTTAGGAGAAAGTTTGCATATCCTTGACAAGTTATTAATTAAAGGGCAACATCTTATTAAATTATTTGGTGATACAATAAAAATTTTAAGGTGAAAGACAGTGATCAAATTATAAAGTAGATCAGTCCCAAACTGAGAAAACATAAATTAATATGGGTTAGGTGTACTCAAATTAAATTAGCACTGCAAAAAAAAAAAGTAGAAGAAGACAAATATTATCATCATATCTGTTTAGCACTGCAAAAGCATGCTTTAAACTAAGTTGGAAGCAAGAGGGAATTTGGACTAGGGCCAGGAGTCACCTCAGTAACTAAAAATATTCTCTAAATATATTTACAATATTAATTTATAATGTTGAAAATTGGATAACTGTCACTTCACCTATGAACCTGGGTTATTTTCCATGAATCTGATGAAATCCTTTGAGAAGGAAAGTAAGTGGAAATGGTGGGTAGATGACAGATACAAAAAAAAAATGGTTAAGCCAACAAAATATTTTTAGTTGAGGAATGCCTTTCATGGATATATACAGAGAGTGGAGTTTGTTTTCTGAAAGATAAAGCTTTTTGTAGGGGGGTAAGTAACAGCTCATCTAACCTTTGTTTCCTTTAAAATATTCCACTAACAGAATTCTATATTGTTCTCTATAGCAAGCTAATTATATTTATTTATTGCTTATATATATTAAATAAATAAATAGGAGAAAATATGATGATTATGTGTTTCCTTTCTTTCGAATGTTTTCCCACATCAACAAGCAATGTCATGGAAAAATGTAGATGTTACCAATCCCAATTTGAAGATGTGGAAAAGCCCCTCAATTAAGTTCAAATATTATATTGTTTTGTTAGACATTCAAGATCATAGGAGAAAAACTCTGGCTTTTCTTCATTGACTATTCTTCTACTGATCAAACTAAGAGAAGGTTCCAATTGAATAATTAGTTCAGGTGTCACCCCTTCTCAATCAAACAAGGACTCAAAGCAATTATCAATGGCGGGAGGGGTCATGCACATATTCAACTATTGGATGTGCATTATATCACCAATCAAATCGTTACTTAAATCTCAAAAAAAAAAAAAAAAATATATATATATATATATATATATATTTATTGCTAATGTGGAGGCCTACATGATAAAAACATGGTATCTCTCTTCATTTTTCTTCCCTTTGGGTGTTGGTAGATAAGGAAATAAGAATGGATCCGTCCAACAATTGAGCAAACTTCGTCTGGCAGAACTTTTAATTGCAAAGGGCTTTTCGAAAAGGTCGTGGTCCAGTACTTAGTCTGAGCTAGGCCACTTGAGAAGGCCCATTTAAGTGCACCGACCTCCATCTAGTTTAATCTTATAATCTCAATGGGGCCGAAAACAAAGTGGATAAAGTGGAATTAATATGGTTTTTTTTTTTAATCAAAGTTTGAATTTACAAGCTATGTCGAAAAGGACTCGCCTAGCTAGACAAAACGTTACAAGACAATTACCATATAGTTTGGAATATTAAAAAGAAGCACGAATAATAAGTGAACAAGACCTGAATTTTATCTATGTCCCATGCATATATGCAAATATAAGCGGCTTTACTCTTGTATGGCATTGCCGGTGTGAACGGGCTATCTGTATATGTCCATTGTGTGTGTGAGTGTGTGTAGGGTATGCTGCTGTCGCATCTTTGATAAAAATACAAATGAATTGGTTTCTTTGACAGAGAGTTGTATCAAGCTAGCAAGTCATCTTGGAGAGAAATTAAAAGCATTGGCTTGGGAGTTGGGACTGTTATTTTGTTCACACTAATAATTGTTCGGGAAGTCAGTCCAAATTCGTTCCCCATGGGACTAATGATTCGTGCAATCAATCATCTATCACATGTTTCCAAAACCAAGAAATATTTTTTTTATTCTTAATGTCTCATGAAATATATGCAATTATCTTCATTGGTTATCTGTCGTTTGATTATTTTTATTATCATGGAATTTGTATATATTTCTGTCATATCGAGAAGAAGAAATTAAAAGTAATATCTTGGACGTCACGGAGATGTAAAGAGTGAAAGCTTAATTGGATATGGAAACAGAATTTTAATCAATGTGTAATAAATTATGGTGGAAAAAGCAGCTAAGTACTGCTAAAGTTCAGCTGGGGGGCATTGGAAGGATATATAGAGGGAGTTAGGAGTGGAGAGAATTCCTTGAACTCAACGATCTCCTCCAGTGTTTCCTCCATAGAAGAAAGATTCACCGAAAGCCTCATTTATTTCTCAGGAGTGAACCCAGAAGAACCATTTGTTCCAGGTTGCTTGCAACGGAGAAAAACCAACTTTTTTTTTTCTTTTTTCCCCATTTATCCTATTAATTTTGTTTGAGAACTGGTCAGTGGTATTGAGGATGCATGTCTATGCTTCTTATTTCTCTTCAAGCTGGAAAATTCAACTGGGCAGAATCACCCGTGTTTAGTTATTTCACATGCTTAATTTGTTTATCTCTTGTAGGAAGAAGTGTCATGATTGGCCAGGCTCTAAGTTTTTGCTGGCAAATAAGACTCAAAACTATTGAAATTTGTCACATCAGATGGACCATTTTGCTGTGAATCTGTTTCCCAAGTGAAAGGGAAAGAGTCGACTTGAGTGTTGTTTTACTTCCAAAACCGTCGGCAAATACTAGTAGCCAGGAAATTAGCTGTTTGGAAATGTATTTCTTTGCGTGGAGTGTGTTATGTTCCCTGTTATAATCTGTCACGTTCCAACAGCCCTAACCCTCTTATCGTTACTGCAAGCAAGTCAAAGATTCCTCCTTTGGATCTTTATGCAGAATTTTCGCATTCTAAAGTAGACTTAGAAAAGGTAGACTATAGTTGGGCCCAGTAGATGTGACCACATCCCCATGAGAGCTGAGGAATATTTTGATCCCAAGTTTTACTATTCAATTCGAGTGCTAGAGCAAATTCTACTGCCCCTGAAATCAGAAGGCACACAGCTTTTCTGGAAGCGATTGCATGTCTGTTCTATGGTGATGTGAAACTTGGTGTGTGAACGAGTTTTATCTTCTGTTTTATAGAATCATAAGTTTTAGAATCTTGATTTCTCTGTCAAGGTGTTGATAGATTCACTCCATTGTTTATTCGCAGATATTAGGCTAAATTGATTGTATTTGTTTAGGCTTCTTGGTATCTCATCTCAATCGTTGTGCTTTAGCAAAAATATTCTTTTACAAAGTACCATTAGGTATGCATTTGTTCTTTCTTTTTCTTTTGGCAAAAAGTAGGTATGTATTTATTAGCTAGCCCTGTGATATAAGAACTGAAATTTTTGCATCTGAGTCTCTGTTATGCAGACTTCTCTGAAGTTTGTAGCTAAATGTAGCTATAATTCTTTTTTCTTTGATAATATAAGTTTCGATCTCAAGTTCTGAGTCTTTCCGTTACTGAGTCTACTCCAAAACCACATGTAAACAGGCTTAGATAAATTTCTGGAAAGCAATGGAAAAAGATGATATCTACACGAAAGATGGGACAGTGGATTACAAGGGAAATCCTGCTAACAAGAAGGAAACAGGAACCTGGAGAGCCTGTCCATTTATCATAGGTAACCATAAAAGATAGTTGTTGAAATTAGTAATTAAAGATAGAGATTGGATGCTTACTTTAGCATTTATCTTCAGGAAATGAAGGGTGTGAAAGATTGGCATACTATGGGATGAGCACCAATCTGGTGCTTTATTTCAAGCATCGGCTGAATCAGCATAGTGCAGTTGCCACTAAAAATAACCAGAACTGGGGTGGAACATGCTACATCACACCATTAATTGGAGCATTTCTGGCTGATGCGTATCTAGGAAGATATTGGACAATTGCCTGTTTCTCAATCATCTATATTTTTGTAAGTTTTACTCATCTGATACTTATTGTGATACTTATAATTGATCTGATACAGTAATTTGTACCACCAGAATTACATCATAACAAACTGAAATTGCTGAAGTTAAACATTATACCATATCAAGAAGAAGGAAAACAGAACCTGGAATTTTTATTTTCTCCAATTTATAGACTAGTGCCCCATTCTTTGATTGGTTTAGTAGAGTATCACCAAGTCCTTCAAAAAATTGACCTAAGTTTTTGAAGCAACATTTTCTGTGATATCTGTTCCTTGGTAATTGAGACAAAAACATTTACTTTCACATTTTACACAGGGAATGACACTTTTAGCATTGTCTGCATCAGTCCATGGCATAAGGCCAAGATGTTATACAAAAGATAGCTGCGATCCAACAGACACACAGAGCGCTATGGCCTTTCTAGCACTTTACCTGATAGCACTAGGAACAGGAGGAATTAAGCCTTGCGTTTCATCATACGGAGCTGATCAGTTTGATGACACGGATGAAAAAGAGAAGAAACACAAGAGTTCTTTCTTCAATTGGTTCTATTTTTCCATAAACATTGGTGCTCTTATCGCTGCTTCTGTGCTGGTGTGGGTACAAGATAATGTGAGCTGGGGGTGGGGCTTTGGCATCCCAGCTATCGCCATGGCAATAGCTGTCTGCTTTTTCTTTTCAGGTACTCGTTTGTATCGATACCAAAAGCCTGGAGGCAGCCCTCTCACACGCCTCTGTCAGGTGTTGGTGGCATCCATCAGGAAATATAAGGTTGCAGTACCTGCTGATAAGTCTATTTTGTATGAGACGGCAGATGCGGAGTCCAATATCAAAGGAAGCCGCAAGATTGACCACACAACAGATCTCAGGTCAGCGCCTGGACTTCAATCTTAAATTTAGAAATTGATTAGAGCCAATTGGAGAAAAATTGTTCATCTATCAATTAGGTGAAATCTGGTAGGGAAGAAATAATTCATTACATTGTCTGAATTTAAATAAGAATCCAGTTGCCACGGATTAAATAATTGGTTGTTGATGCTTGAAGAACTCAACATACGACAAGCTAGTTAAGCTATGAACACGTTCGGATTTTTCCTGAAGCCATTTGTTGTGATAAGATAGAAAAACAAACTTGTAACTAGTAACTTGATGAGGATTAAAAAATTATTAAAATTCCTTGTGGTTCAATTTCCAAACTCGCCTTAGATATTCTAATTCTGCAAGTCAGACTTGATATATCTAGGTA
Source organism: Theobroma cacao (assembly GCF_000208745.1). Taxonomy (NCBI): domain Eukaryota; kingdom Viridiplantae; phylum Streptophyta; class Magnoliopsida; order Malvales; family Malvaceae; genus Theobroma; species Theobroma cacao. Next base: position 35,649,460 of record NC_030858.1, read on the forward strand.
GTACACAAGTATCGCAAATTTTCTCTTGGTTACATGCTTGAACTGTTGCTTTAGTTCCTTACCTTTAACTATGGCTATAATCTTCAGTTTCTTTGACAAAGCGGCAGTGGAAACTGAAAGAGACCACATAAAGGGCTCAAACCTGTGGAGACTTTGCACAGTGACACAAGTTGAGGAGCTGAAAGCTATAATTCGGTTGCTCCCAATATGGGCCTCTGGGATCATCTTTTCCACCGTGTACAGTCAGATGGGCAACTTATTTGTGTTGCAAGGTGAAAGAATGGATACTCGCGTCGGTCACTCTAAATTCAGGATCCCACCAGCATCGCTTTCCATCTTCGACACCCTCAGTGTGATATTTTGGGTGCCAATCTATGACAGAATCATTGTCCCAGCGACAAGAAGATTCACTGGTCACAAGAATGGCCTAACTCAACTTCAGCGGATGGGCATCGGCCTCTTCATATCAATATTTGCCATGGTAGCTGCAGCATTTCTGGAGCGCGAAAGACTGAAAATGATCAGAAGGCACAACTACTATGAGCTAAAGGAAATGCCCATGACAATATTCTGGCAAGTGCCACAGTACTTCCTCATTGGGTGCGCAGAGGTTTTCACATTCATTGGACAGTTGGAGTTTTTCTATGAACAAGCACCTGATGCAATGAGGAGTTTCTGCTCTGCTCTATCACTCACCACCGTTGCTCTCGGTAGCTACTTGAGCTCTCTGCTTGTGACTATTGTTACCAGTGTGACCGCTAAGGATGGGAAGCCCGGATGGATACCAGACAACCTAAACTATGGTCACGTTGATTACTTTTTCTGGCTCTTGGCAGCACTGAGTGTGCTAAATTTAGCTGTTTTTGTCTGGATTGCGAATTGGTACACCTACAAAAGGGCAGTGGGAACTCTTCGTTGATTATTTCTATGGTGGCTTGTTCAAAGCAACTGTAAATTATTCACTCGCTGGTTGCGAAAAATTAAGGAATGTTCCCCCTTATTATGTATGAAATATGGTCGCTTCATGTCAATGTTTCAAAATAATGGGTGAAAAAGTTGAAGAGTATATGTTATGACAGAACAAGGTGAAAACGTTGAAGAGTATATGTTATGACAAAATGTAAGCAAAAATCATTTTATTACCTCTTTTCTCCAGATTTTAGTATTAGGTGGGTCCAAGTTTTTTCTTGGGCTGGCCTCAGGCCTATTACATTATAAGCTGAAGCCACTCAAAGTTGTCTCTTAAGATAAGGACCCATTTCTCTGCAATTCTACGTGACAATGCTATAAGGCCCTTTCATCGTTTGCTTTTTTCGGCACTTAAAAAATCTTGGAGCCAAGTGTCAAACCGAGAAAATTTTATACCCAAAGAATTGGAATCTTCAGGCTCATAAAGCAGGATAGTAGCGTTACAGTGAATGATCACACAAAAATATCTCTGTCCCAACAAAAACTCCCAGCCTTCCCCTCTCTGCATTACGATACAATTAACACCTCTAACCCTCTGACCATTATTGACACAAACTAGTCAAAGAATTCAGCTATTCAAGTCATGTTTCCTTCCTATCCTTTTGAAATGTTTATACATATAAAGTTGACTTGGAGAGGATAAACTCTAGCTGTATCCAGTTTAAGTGGTCGCAACTTGATGATGATCGAGTGATATCCTGATTCAAGTGTTCCTATCCTATTATTCTAGTGCTAATTCTACTACTCCTGGATTCTTGAGGCATACCCATTTTTTCAGGATGCTATTGCATAATGCTTAGGGGCATCAGGTTTGTTATCCTGTAACTTTGATTCTATTTTAACTTGGTGTCTTGTGTTTGAACTTTTTCTTCTCTTCTTAACTAGTTTTAGAAACCAGCTTTTTCATATCAAGGTAGTTATACGGTGCTAATTAACTCCATTTATGTATGTTCAAAGAGTTAAATGGACACGATTGGTTTAAGCTTCTTGATTCTGTTCTTGAATTGATATAAGTAGCCATGGGGTGCAAGAACTAAAAATTGGCAATTGACTTTCCGATGCTTACTTCTCTGCAATTTGTTGCTAAGTGCAGCTATGATTCGTTTTCCAGTGAATATAGGTTACATCTTCAAGTTCTCTGACCTTCTGCTTTTGAGTGATTTCTTGGACCAAGAAAAAGCAGGCTAAGATAAATTTCTGGAAAGTCATGGCTGAAGATGATTTCTATACAAAAGATGGGACAGTGGATCACCGGGGAAACCCTGCCAATAAAAAGAAAACTGGAACCTGGAAAGCCTGTCCCTTTATTATTGGTAATCATAAAATCAACCAGTTAAATTTATTAATGGTTAGTCAAAGATGGACGCTTATCTGTTTAGCATAAATCAACAGGAAATGAATGTTGTGAAAGATTGGCCTACAATGGGATGAGCAGCAATCTGGTGCGCTACTTTAAGCATCGACTCAATCAACATAGTTCTGTTGCTACTAGAAATAACCAGAACTGGAGTGGAACATGCTACATTACACCATTGATCGGAGCATTTCTGGCTGATGCTTACCTGGGAAGATATTGGACCATTGCCTTTTTCTCAATTATTTATGTCTTTGTAAGTTCTACTCACATGAAAAGGAGATAGTCTTATAATTGTATTGCAGAACTCTTGTAGAACAGAATAAAGTTTATATTTATATATTAAGGATTAAAGTTTATCGGTTAAATATTGAGGCCTAGGCTATTAATGGAAGAATTGAAGAAAAAAAAATGGTACTCTGGATCAGCCTAATCTACTAGTGCCAATTTTCTCCAGTACCAAACTCACTAAAAAGTTGACATGAGAATTGAACTTTTCATGGAATCTGCATTTTTCACGCAGGGAATGACACTTCTGGCATTGTCTGCAACCGTTCATGGTATCAGGCCAAGGTGTTACGCAGAAGATAACTGCAACCCAACAGTTACGCAAAGTGCAGCGTTCTTTGTAGCACTTTACATGGTTGCACTGGGAACAGGAGGAATTAAGCCTTGTGTCTCATCATATGGAGCAGATCAGTTCGATGACACCGATGAGGCTGAGAAGAAGCACAAGAGCTCTTTCTTCAATTGGTTTTACTTTTCCATAAATATCGGTGCTCTTATTGCTTCTTCTGTGCTGGTCTGGGTACAGGATAATGTGAGTTGGGGATGGGGTTTTGGAATTCCTGCCATCGCTATGGCAGTAGCTGTTACATTTTTCTTTTCAGGTACTCGTTTGTACCGGAACCAAAAGCCTGGAGGCAGCCCTCTCACACGCCTCTGTCAGGTGCTGGTGGCATCCTTCAGGAAATTTCGATTGGCAGTACCTGCTGATAAGTCTCTTCTGTACGAGACTGCAGATGCAGAATCCAATATCAGAGGAAGCCGGAAGATTGAGCACACACAAGATTTTAGGTTAGTGCCAGAACGCCAATCTTAAACTAGCAACTGAATTACAGTCACGTGTAAAAATTGCGTTTTTTAATTCATTGACTTCATAGAGTTTTTTAATTCTTGGATGATGTCTGAACAAGTTATTCCAGAAGTATTACCTACAATCCAGAACAGCTGGTGAACGTATGAACATTTCTTGATGTTTCCCTCAAAGCTGTTAGGGCAAAATTTAGTTTTCATTACTGACAACAAGTACGATCATCCATGTTCATGTGATTCAATTTTCAAACTTCCTCTCAGTATTCTACTTAAAATAAACTTCAGATTGTCACGTTGCTCAGTGCACGTAGGTAGAATACTTTCCTGTCTCTTGATTCCATGTTCAAGCTCTAAGGCAGCTGTTCTGATCTTCAGTTTCTTTGACAAAGCGGCTGTGGAAACTGCATCAGACCACAAAAAGGGTTCAGTAAACCCATGGAGACTTTGTACAGTTACTCAAGTTGAGGAGCTAAAAGCTATCATTCGCTTGCTCCCCATATAGGCCACTGGAATCATCTTTGCTGCTGTGTACAGTCAGATGAGCAATTTATTTGTGTTGCAAGGTGAAAGAATGAATACTCACGTCGGCAATTCTGCCTTCAAGATCCCACCAGCATCGCTTTCCATCTTCGACACCCTCAGTGTGATATTTTGGGTGCCAATCTATGACAGAATCATTGTCCCAGTGACAAGAAAATTTACCGGTCAAAAGAATGGCCTAACTCAACTTCAGCGGATGGGTATTGGCCTCTTCATATCAATATTTGCCATGGTAGCTGCAGCGATTCTGGAACTAGAAAGACTCCGAAGAGTGAGGAGGCACAAGTACTACGAGCTCAAGGAAATGCCCATGACAATATTTTGGCAAGTTCCACAATATGTCCTCACAGGGTGTGCAGAGGTTTTCACATTCATAGGACAGTTGGAGTTTGTCTATGAGCAAGCACCTGATGCCATGAGGAGTTTCTGCTCGGCACTACAACTCACTACTATTGCGCTTGGTAACTGCTTAAGCTCCCTGCTTATGACTATTGTTACGAGTATAACCACTAGGAACGGAAAGCTCGGATGGATACCAGACAACTTAAATTATGGCCATGTTCATTACTTCTTCTGGCTCTTGGCAGTGCTGAGTGGGCTAAATTTAGGGGCATTTCTCTTGATTGCAAAATGGTACACATATAAAAGGCCACTGGGGACTCTTCGTTGATTTGGTGCCTTATATATTACTTTCCATCTGCTTAAATTGTGTGTCCCAGTCCACTCCCTCCCCCTTCTTATGCATACAGTTAAAAGGCGTCCTCGTGTCCATGTTTCTAAATGATTTAATGAACAATGAAACTGGTTCAGAAAGATAGCTGACAGAATATCATGACTCGTGTCTCGTCACAAAGGGAAATTGAAATGCAACTGGAGTGTGTTTGACTTACCATTGACCCTTTGGCATTTGCAATGGTATTAAGTTATACAAATTTACTATTGTTCTTCAAGACCATAATGGCAATACAAGATTAGTTTTCCCCTGTGTTTTACGTGCCAAAGTCCCCCTCAATACTCTGAAGTATCACAAACAGTTGGGCAGTAATGAAAGAAAAATTATGACAGAAGGTTTAGAAACTTGTATATTCGCCACGATACAGAATCTTCATTAGGTCATAAATCACATAAAAATACTTACAAGGAAGCAGTTCACTAAATGGTAGTACTTAGTACAACATCCACCAGTGCCCTAAAAGGATTTTCTTATAAAAAGTTGGAGTGGAACTAGAGTTTGCTAGCTTGTTTACCAAACAATGAATGCCGGCCCTCAGCAATCAACTCCCCAGTTTCTTTGTTTCTGACAAGCACAATTGTCCCTGAATAACCTCCTCTTCGGCCTAGAACCTTTGATGTAATCTCTAACTCATCCTGCAAATTGCCTCTTAGAGATCAGAATCATATTAAAAGAGGTATAACCAGATTCTCTACCAGCGAGAAACTCGTCTGAAAGATCAAAGAAGAAGCAATGGCCGGCTCTTCATTCTGTCTGCCATGGATCATAACTTGGAATGATATTAAAAATCAGTGGGATTATAGGAAATATACTATCATTTCTCCTTTTGGCTTCACAGGAGGAGCCACGCTATAGATCCTCTTCTACCTCTAGATATCCAAATCCTCAAAAAAGGGCAAGATTCTATCTCACATCCTTGTTACAACTTTATACTAATATACCTTTCAATCACTCCCTATGCAGATAGTGCATAACCCAATAGACTTAAATCCATGATCAAAATGAATAACAAAGCATTAATGAAAATTACTAGTACTAAATTAAAAGCAACTCAAAGGGGTAGCATAACCCCCTAAAATTTTTTAAATTTTTTATTTATTATATATTTTTTCTTTTAATGCCTTTCCAAAATATAATATAAATAAATAAAATTTTTAACTATATAATTGGAAGAAGGGGATTCAAACTCTACTTATGGATCATGCACTAATCAATGAACCAAATGCTTGAAAGCTAATATAAATAAAGAATAACAAAATGACCTCATAAGCCCCACTCAACTTTATCTTAAGTTTTTCCACACTAAAACACACTTCATTCTTCAAAAGAGATCTATAAGTTTAACAGTTGTAACAAAGAAGGATAAGACCACTCACCACCATTGTGAAATTAAAAAGAAGTACTTTTGTCATTTTCTTTCTGTTTATATTATAATTATTATTATTATTATTTATTTCATTTTTATTATATTTTCTCATATGTTATAAGTTTTCACAAATTTTCTTCTTCAAACTTCTACGAACCATCAATTATGTTCTTCCTCTTTCTTTTTTGCTATATAAGTTCTATATTCTACTTGTAATTATAGTTTTCTTTTTTCTGTCATGTACATTTTATTTTTTATAATTTTAATCTTTAAAAATTAAAAAATTATTATGAAACTCTCCAATATAAATTATAGTGTTGTATTGTTGGTTTTTACTTAAAACTTCATTAATGTATCATTTATAAATCTTGATTAATAGATTAATTCGTCTTGTTTTAACTATTTCGTTTCTACAACAATTATGCAGAGAGTCTTTTTAACAATGAAAATTATGAAAACAAAACTCTAAAACAAAATAAATTATAAAAAGAATCCAAAACAGAATAAAATAATAAATTTTTTATCAGATAATTTAATTATTTATATTAAAAAAGACATTACTAATCCTTATAATATAAGAATCAATAATTGATCAATTTGAATTTGAAAAACATCCTCAGCATAATTTGTTTAAAAATTATTATAAATATTTCATTTTCTTACTTTTATTTATTATTTTAATATTATATAAAATTATTATTTATTATAAAAAATTTTAATTATTTTAAATTTAAAAATATTTAAACCTTATCTCTCTTTGTCAATGACCCTCAACCTTAACAAAATTGACAAGCTCCGCTGCTGCAACTCACTACATTAAAGTAAAAAGATATTCTTAAAGCGAACTCATAAGAAAGCTAACTTACATTGAGCTTAGCAGTTCCAAGAAAAGAGATGGACATGTCCACCGAAACTTCCATGGGAAGACCTTCGATATGGACAACAGCCCAACCAACTTCATCAACGAGATTCGCAATAGCACCAGTTGCTAAATTTCCACTTTTATCCTGGCAAAGTTAATTTATTTCCAAAAGAAAAATCAACCAAAATCTCACATAGTGAATTCTGATTCTATGGAATTTGAGATGGGGGGTTTTTGGGTAGCTTACGGTGAGCCGAGGAGGGACTTTGAATCTACAGGAAACGAAGCCAGACTCAACCCTATCGACTCGGATGCCGCGTAAGGCGAAATCTTCGTAGAAGCTGCACTCGGAGCCGGCTCGGTGGGGGTGGATAGTGAGTCGCGACACGCACTCTGCTCCTTCTTTGTCTAGTTCCAGGAATTCTTTGACTTTTTCCATGTTAGATTTTCTTAGCTCTCTGCCTGAGGTTGTGAAAACTGAGAGAGAAGGAGGTTAAATAATGTTGCCAGTTACCAGTGATTCAACCAGGTTGAGTTGGATTGGACCTGGACATGCCAGTGAAGGGGATTGGTCTGGGACTCCGTTTCAGCTCGGTCCTTTCATTCTAGGTTTGTTGGTGGGCTCAAGTCTGTTCAGTCTAATTACTTTTGAAAGACTGCAAAGGGCCTTACTGGACATGACTGGGTTGGACTAGTCTTCAGCCCATGGTTGGGCTTGTCTAATTTGAGGGAAAAGTACATCCATTCTTCCCAAAACTCCAATCTTAAGAATTTTAAATTCTAAGGATTAAGTTTTGATTTTGTACAATTGACACGTGACAATTACATTCCAATTTTAAGTTTTTTTTTACATAATTATTTTAAAAATTATAAATAATTTTTTATTTTTCTATTGAGTGCGATCAAGTTCTTATACTTTTTATTTGAAATTAATACATCTATATAATTAATAATTAATTAATTATCGTTAGTCAAAATGTCATGTTATTTTTTATTTATTAATATATGATGTTGATGTGACATTAACATAAACTTAATAAGGAAGATAAAAAGACTATGTGATCATATCATCATTTAAGTAAGTATGTCATATCACAATTTATTGTGACATGTCAACATTTACATAGTATAAAATGATAGATAATATTTTCACTAATAAATAATTAATTCAAAGTTAGTTGTAATAACTCATTTGATTCAAACTAAAAATATAAAAAATTGATTGAATGTAATAAAAAATAAAAATTTATTTAAATTTTTATAAATAAATCGTGATTTTTTTAAATATTATTTTTTTAACTCTGTTATGAATAACCCTATACACATTTGTGTGAAAGGTTTTTGTTAGACAAATTCTTTTATAGTGGTAAAAAGGTTATTATTGTCTCTCCAAAAAAAAAAACACTTAACCTCGATTGTTAAAAACACACTTTATGGAATGAAAACAAGTGTGTGGATTTCAATGCTAATGATCCGCCTTGGAAGAGTTGACTTCCAAAATTTAAGAGACACCGAGAAATAGCAATTGGAAGCATCTTTGGGCTTCTGGGGTATTTCCCATTTAAAAATTACACCAAAATCCAAAGCAGTTTTTGGACTCTATTCTCAAAGAATCCTAAGTAGAGAACAAATCTCCCAAATGTTCCTCCCTTGAAATTAGGTTTTGGCCAAAAAAAAAAACAAAGAAGTTTTGAAATTAGAGTCTTAATACATAATAGAATACTATTAATTACTATCTAGAGTTTTTTTTTTCTTTACGTCTTTTTAATTTTTACAAAGATTAAAATAAAAAATTTGATTTTGACTGATGTTGTATTAAAATTAAAAAAATTATAATATAATTATTCAATGCTCTTTAATATGAAAAAATAAAAAATTATGAAAAATAAATTTGTAATGTTAGATTCTAAGAAAGAAAAAAAAAAGATTTCATTTAAGTATATCCTAAAAACGAAAGACATAGGAAGAAAAAAAAAGACGGATTGGGTTTTTTTAAATGAAAAAAAAATAGAAAAAGAGATTATTTATGCTTCATGTGAGTTTGGGTAGATGTGTGAAATAGTATTTAAAAATATGTTTTATTTTTTTATATGTTTTGAAGATGTATTATTTTGTCCCCACACCAAGAAAATCAATTAAAAGAAATGATGTATGTGATGAATGCCATTTATTTAGCATATAAAATTAGAGTACAAAAAACAAATTGTTGTCATATCATTAGATTAGAACCAATATTTTCAAGCCCCATTATTGATTTTGTGTGTATGGGATAGCAAATATCATCATTTGGAAGAAAAGAAAAATAAAAAAATATATTTAAAAGAAAAAGAAGAAATTAACCCAATTTTAGAGAGAGTATTAGATAATAAAACCCAAAATAGAGAGGGTTTATCCAGGGTTTTCCGTTTTCCCATTTCTATTTAGCTTCTCTTCCAAATCTTAATTCTTTCTCTCACTCGTAATAAGCTTCAGTGTAGTACATTCTATCTCGCTTTTTTTTTTTTTCTCTGAGCATGAGCTCGTTGCCTCTTCTCAAGCCATGACTGTCCAGCCCCACCACCAACACCAGAGCCAGCGTCTCTCAACCTGCCACCGCCACCCCACCACCAAACCCATCACCGGCTTCTGCGCATCATGTCTACGAGAACGCCTCGCCGGCATCCAAAACAACTCCCCTACCGTCACGACCCCCTCCACTTCCTCAACCTCCCAGCTCCGCCGCTCCAAGTCCTGCTCCGGTGGCCCTAACCCATCCTCTTCCTCCGCCACCTCCGAGCCCCGCCGTAAATCTTGTGACGCAAGGGCTCACAATACCCTCCACGACCTTTTCGCCATAGATGACAAAATAAAAACTCTCAATCCCAACCACCCTCCTTCAAAAGTTGAAGCTTTTCAAGGCTTTGAAGAAGAAGAAGAACAAGGAGAGTTGAAAACGATGAAAGATTTCATAGATCTCGAATGGGGAAGCAAAAAAACTTCAGGGAAATCTTTGTGGGAAGCAGCTTCGGTCTTTAGCAAGAAATTGAGGAAATGGAGGAAAAAACAGAGCAAAAAGAAGGAGAAAACTGAGGGTTTGGTTCTTGATAAGGTGAATAAAAGGGGATTAAGAGACACTCAATCGGAGATCGGGGAATATGGGTTGTTTGGGAGAAGATCTTGTGATACTGATCCTAGATTGTCGGTTGATTTTGGTCGTTTGTCTGTCGATGATTCAAGGTTTTCTTTTGATGAGCCAAGGGCTTCTTGGGATGGTTATTTGATTGGGAAACAGAATCCAAAGGTTAATGAAGAAGGGAATGTTGGGGAAGAGAGATTGAGTGTCGTAAAAGAGGAAGAAAGGAGTAGCCCTGGTGGGTCAGCTCAAACGAGAGATTATTATGCGGATTCTTTGACTAGAAGGAGGAGAAGTTTTGACCGGTCAGGGTCGAATAGGAAGATTAGTTTGGGGGAAGCTGATGAAGTTAAATCTTCGATTTCGAATGCTAAAGTGTCTCCTGAGACTGTTGGGTTGTTTCACGGGGCGAAACTGTTGGTTACCGAGAAGGAACTGAGGGATTCCAATTGGTATTCGAGTGTAGAATCTGGTTCGAAGGATGTTGGGATTGTTGCTGCTGGGGTTGGTCAAAAAGGGTTTGATTTGAAGAAGGCAAGGAAGTGGAAAAATATTTGGAACATATGGGGTTTGATACAGAGGCGAAAAGAGAGTGAATTTGAAGATGAAGAAAGGAGTATTGGAGGGGATGTGGGTGATGAGAGGCTAGCAGAGTCGTTGCAGAAGCTTAGGAGGGTGGCTAATGGAGATGAAGATAGAGGTATTGGAGGAAATGTAGGTGAAGGGACACTGGCGGAGTCATTGCAAAAGCTGAGAGGGTTGGCTAATGGAGATGAAGTTAAAGGTATAGGAGGAATTGTGGCTGACCGGACACTAGCGGAGTCTTTGCAGAAGTTAAGAAGGGTGGCAAATGGAGATGCAAATGGGAGTGTTGTAAGCCAGAAGCTTATGCGGAGCTATAGTGTTAGTGCTAGGAATTCAGTGGATGGATCAGCTTTCTATGGAATGAGTGTGACTCCGTCTAAAGATGATGGTGAGAAGAGAAGGGAGAATTTTGTGCTGCAGCAGAATAGGAGTGTCAGGTATTCTCCTAACAACCATGATAATGGGCTATTGCGATTTTACTTGACGCCGATGAGGAGCTATCGGAGAAGCAAATCTGGAATAAGTAGACTAAAAAACCCACACTCTGTAGGTGGGAGCGTACTGTAAGGGTGCTTGAATTTGTTATGAGTAAGATATTATGTTGTAAAAACGTGAATGAATGTGTTTCTCCATGTTCTATAGATAAAAAAAAAAAAAAAACACCAGATCATATGGTCATCTTTCTTGTGCTAAGCATATGTTTTTCTAATAACGCAGCAATGCAAAAAATGAAACAGTGTTTTCATATTTGTTAGTATAGTTAGAATTGTTGCTGAAATGTAGCTTAGTATTTACTACAAGAAATGAAATCACTTTGTTCACATTTTTTTCCCTTTTCTTCAGTGATGGCAAGGACTCGATTGTTCCCTGTTTGATCCTTTCTTGTAGAATTGGATAATGTTTGTGAAACTTGCTATCCGATGACTATGAGCTGAATGTCTTGAAATTACCATTTGCTTGTCAGCTCGATCATTCAAGGCTGTGATAGATAGATAACTAGGATAAGATTACTTACGAGGACGTTAAGGTTTTTTTTGTTGTCTTCTGCATGTTAGTTTCTTTTTGGTTCAAAGTCTCTGCACGATAATTGTTGATGATGTTATGCATCTTTTTAGTCTACTTTGCTTTTGCTTTCATGTATAGTGAAAAATGAGTGAGGCATTGCTTTGACTTCTTCATGACTAATTGGATCTCTACTGAAACTGGTATGTTTTAGTGGAGCTGTCATACTCAACTGTAGCAAAAAATGGAGTTGCCTGAAGGGTGTTTAACATGATGTGATGGCTTAGCTAGATGTTTGACAAAGAGTCAAAGATAGCCTTTCTTGAGCATTTTCACGAAATTGACCTGATGCTTCCTTAATTAGTCCTTAATATCAATGAATTCATTGATCACTGCCACGTCTTAATGAGTTACCTGATACTCTTAAATGCGAGTCAAGTTTTCTATTTTTTGAAACGTACTTAGCTATGCATTCTGGATTTCTGCAGGGCATCCTTTCATGCATTTAGGTCTACCATCTATGGGAAACTGATTAGAGCAACTCATTCAGTGTTTTCTTCTATATTTCGTTGTCATAAGTTGTTTTGCTTAAGCCCATGTTTTTCTGCAGCTGGTTTCGGAAATTTGCTACTTATATCAGTTATAACAGTGAATGGTGCAAGCATCAATGCACCCCTACGCAGCCAACACTTCTTCCTTTTATCTCACTTGGCCACAGCATATTAAAGTTCCCATTTATCTTTTAAGATGGATCTAGTCTATGGGTAGACGTGTTTTAGACATAAGAAACATCTCATTGCATACTTAGTTCTCACATGTAAAACAAAAATCTTGAGTGGCAACTTTCACCTTGTTTTTTGTCCCAGAAAAGAACATAGCAGATAAGAAGAATGCCTTCTCTCTATAACGACCTCCTTCCCCGAAAAGGACCAGTCGACGGTCTTCCCAAATACCAAGATCAATAATTATTCGTCTATTCAATGAAATATACTTCCACCAACAGACAAATCCGATTACAACACCACATATCTGTTATATCTTTCAAGTTCCATAATTCCACGTGCTTGCTGTCCACATGGATTCTGATAACTTTTGTTTGCCAGAAATTTTGTTTACCTTGGAAATTTCCCAAGAGTAATACATTCCAGATGAAGGATAATGCCAATGGAAAATTTCCAGGGCAAATGTGGACAAGACAAAGCACAAATCACCTTCACTTCATGTGCATTTTGACTTTGCTCTATTTGCATGAGTAAAAACCAGGGGACGTTGCTGCTTGCACTTAGCTTAACTAGCAAGAATGAGATGAAATGTTGTAGCATTTAAAAGGGTTAACAAGACATGGATATTAAACATAACTGAGATCATCCAGGAAACTCGATCTTCAAACAAGATACATAGAAATGCATACAGAAACCCTCACAGATTCACTATATGCTATAGTAGAAAGCACTCACTCAACATCATACCCTTTCTCCTGAAGCTCTGAAACAACCTCATTCCTCATCCTGAGCCACAACTTTAATGCCTCCTGCTCAAACTTCTTGTTCTGCATCTCCTTCTGATAATTAAAGGAATCTTTATCCGTTTCGATGATCCCTTTAGGACCAATGGTAGTTCCAATCATGCCTCCTTTAGCAACAAACTCTTCCATTGCCTCAGCATCACCAGGATAAGGAAACTCCCTCCGCTCATATAAATGGGCTAGCTCTCTCTCTTCCTTCGGCCTAGGCTTCAACGTCCACCACCCCAGTGGGGATGTTTCGTTGTAAAGCCATGCGACGCCGAAGAGCGTGTAAGTGCATAGCAGTGCCTTCCCAACTTGCTTCCAAAAGTGGTAGTCTTCTTTGCCTAATCCTATCTTCTTCAAATACTTGTCCGCATTTATAGATTTCAACAACTGGAAGCCTGAAAATTTGGTAAAACTGGTTTCATTCAGCCTTTTGATCGAACAGGTTCAAGCCAACCAATGTAAAAAATATAATACAACTAAGTTTGTTCATACTTGACATTGGAATTTACCTGCTTTGGTTTCTTGATATCGTTTCCGAATCATTTTTGGGAAAAACCGAACCTTGATAAAACTATCCAAATCCGTTGATCAAGGAATAGTTTGAGTCTGTCGCATGGTCAAACGATTGGAGGGAAGCTTACCTTATCTAATTTCTATTAACGATAAGATCATAAGAGCATTAGGCAGTTTCTAAACTTTCAAATTTATCCCTACAGTTTCCAAAAATTCAGGAAACTACTTTCTACACTTCATGGGAAAGTTAGGGGTAATTGAGTCATTTAGTAAGATTAACGCTATATAAAGTATAAACGAGGCGGCTACGGTTTCTCAAGTCAGCACTTGGCGGTCACTTCAACGATGAACTCAACGCTCTCTTTAAATCGACCGATACGCAGTTTTTCTCCTGCGAGCTTTCAAAATGGTAAATTTGTCGAAGCTGAGCAATTTAAACCTCAATTAACTTCTTATTTGATTGAATCTTCAAAGCTTAAATGCTTCGGAAATGTAAATTCGAGGACCAGTTTGAGAGTTCACCAGCAGCTGCGAGATGACTCGGGTGAGTCAAGTAGGATTCTATCTCGTCGAGTTAGGGTTTCATCCAACGATACTCAGTTCGGTTCGTTGCCGAACAAAGGCGGGACTGAGTCGTCGAGTTTCGCGGAGTTTATCACGTCCGAGCGTGTTAAAGTGGTGGCGATGCTGGCTTTAGCTCTGGCGCTCTGTAATGCGGATAGAGTCGTGATGTCAGTGGCGATTGTGCCGTTGTCGCTTGCTCATGGCTGGAGCCGATCGTTTTCCGGCATTGTTCAGGTGGCTCTTTTAGTGCTTTCCTTTTGCTTCTCTTGATGAAATATTCGGTTATTGTTGCTTTGAAACTTAAAGGATAGTAAATTACACTATAATTTGCTAAAGAAATTGGTCAGTGTATGAATTTGGAGAAAAAAAGAATTGTTTTTGATTGGGAATGAGATAAATGTTGTAGTCAAAAGTTAACCTTTTTTGGGAAAACTAAACGCAGTATTTTCATTTCTTTATTCTAATTTTGTTAGTATTTGTATTACATTTGAAATCAATTATTATTTTCTCTTCTACCATGTGTTTTTGCTTTTAAATAACTTTGTAGGAAGCAAAGTACAGGTCGTAAAGGTAACAACCAAAGCGACCCTTAAATTGAGACTTGTTTGTTGCTGTACTTTCTTCGAATTAGTCAATAGAAATAAGCTCTTAGGCAATTGGTTTTTATTACATAATCAAACTTGGGTGTAATTGTTTTTCTCTTTTTAAATAACGTTTAAAAAGTTACTAAGTGTTAAAATTTGTTGCAGTCATCTTTTCTGTGGGGATACTTGATTTCACCGATAGCAGGAGGGACATTAGTGGACTATTATGGTGGTAAGGTAGTAATGGCATGGGGAGTGGCATTGTGGTCATTAGCTACGTTTCTTACACCATGGGCTGCTGAAAACTCTTTGTGGGCATTACTTTTTGCAAGGGCTATGCTTGGTGTTGCAGAAGGTGTGGCTCTTCCGTGCATGAACAACATGGTGGCAAGGTATTGATGGTCTTCTTATTTTACCGTTTGATGATGATCACCAGAAATTGATGATATAAATCATGTGCCTTCGAGCAAGTTCATTTTCATAGTAACAACATGGTGAATCCTAACTGTTGAAGATTGTGCATACTTTTTGTTTTAGATGGTTTCCACCAACAGAACGTGCCAGGGCTGTTGCAATGGCAATGGCTGGATTTCAGCTTGGAAATGCAATAGGACTCACTTTATCCCCAATTCTCATGTCCCAAGGTGGTATATTTGGACCATTTGTGATATTTGGACTGTGTGGATTTCTTTGGGTTTTAGTATGGTTATCTGCAACATCAAGTACTCCTGCTAGAAGTTCCCAGATATCAAAATATGAACTGGACTACATAATGAACAAGAGGCAGAAATCTCATGCAGTGGAGAACAAACCTAAGACAAAAATGATCCCTCCATTTGGAAGGTTGCTTTCTAAAATGCCAACATGGTCTCTAATTCTTGCAAATGCCATGCATAGCTGGGTAATGCACATTCCTTTCCCTGTAGCTTATTACATAACTATGTTAATGATTTTCTAAATATGGTCTGGTTATGTAGCTTGTAACTATGCTCTCTGACCATTCTGCCTTTAGCTTTTTTCTAATTTCAAACAAAATGCTGTTGCCTTGCCTCAACAGCCTACATAAACACACTACACCCCCTCCCCCCAACACAAAGGAAATTTGAGTCAACCTAAACATTTATATGAATTGGATGCATTACTGGCTGAAATCACATTAACTGGGCAAAATAGTTTTCAACCAATGTAAAATTCTCATTAGATTATATATGTTTCAGTCACTTAGTTTTACATATCTGCAAATACTCTAACCTTTTCATAAAAAATTTTTTGCAGGGCTTTTTCGTTATTCTTTCATGGATGCCTATCTACTTTAACTTGGTAAGGGGTAAAAGTTAACTATGAGCTGTTCATTTTGTGATGGGTGAATAAATGTAGTCTTACTGTCTTTAGAATAAGGTGCAAATAAGGACCATTTTGGCATAGGTTCATCATGTTGATCTCAGACAAGCAGCATGGTTTAGTGCTGTTCCATGGAGCATGATGGCATTGACAGGGTACTTGGCTGGTTTATGGTCAGACACATTGATACGGAATGGTACCAGTATCACTTTGACTCGCAAGATCATGCAGGTAATTTTGGGAGAAAATGATACTATTGACTTTAAAAAATGGGTCAGTTATACAATGGTTAATTGTGCTTTTACCTCCTTTTCTTGTGGTGGTAGTTCGCTATTAGTCATTTGGTTCTTTGAACTTCCTTTCAGCTTACTAAGCGTCCAATCTGTGTCTTATCTGCAGTCCATTGGTTTTATTGGTCCTGCGATTGCTCTGATTGGCTTAACTGCAGCAAAAAGTCCATCAACTGCATCTGCTTGGCTTAGTGTAGCTGTTGGGCTGAAAGCATTCAGTCACTGTGGTTTCCTTGTTAACCTTCAGGTCAGATTAATCACTTATTTTCAAAAGTTAAACTGTAAGATTGAATGAATTTTTCACATTTGTCTAACTTTCTCCCTTTCAATTCTATTACCAGGAGATTGCTCCACATTATTCTGGTGTTTTACATGGTACGATAATTCATTTCCATCATCATGTATTTTTTGTTTGATTGCTTTCTTCATATGAAAATTTCAAGAGCAAACTGCCTTAAGTGATGAACTTCTTGTGACAAATGAATAGTCCATGTCAAATTTGTCCTTCAAAATATAAATCATTGTTACACTGCTTTAAACACTTATTGTTATGCTCTTAATGTAGATGCTAACTCCTCCATACTATTTGTTATGTGCATTGCCTGGTAGCATGTGTGTA
The DNA here is from genome assembly GCF_000208745.1 of Theobroma cacao. Classification (NCBI taxonomy): domain Eukaryota; kingdom Viridiplantae; phylum Streptophyta; class Magnoliopsida; order Malvales; family Malvaceae; genus Theobroma; species Theobroma cacao. Next base: position 35,666,502 of record NC_030858.1, read on the forward strand.
TATGAGCACATTGCCTGTGTTTATTGACAAGAAAGTAAATTGTTAAATATAAACAATTATCTTGGTACATGGACTTCCAGTATCATTTCTGAAGAAATGAACTTGAGCATGATAATTACACTGTAAGTCTAATGACAAATAAATGAATTTATTAGGAGGAGCATATTCTGTTTTCAGATTCTAGTTAAAAATAAGAAAAGTTTCCAGTTTGTTTCTTGTTTTGGCTGGAGAAATATACAGGTTGGTTAAGTTCATATAATGATTGCTTTTATTTCTGACCTTAGGAATTTCAAATACTGCTGGAACATTTGCTGCTATTCTGGGAACAGTTGGAGCTGGTTTCTTTGTTGAATTGGTGGGATCATTCCAAGGATTTTTATTGCTCACTTCACTCTTATACTTTCTAGCGGCTCTTTTCTACAATATCTTTTCCACTGGCGAGAGAGTCAACTTTGATGAAACTGGTCAGTATCATAACCAGTTGTCCTAATGATTCTTTAGTTTGCTTTTCTTTTACTTTCTTTGACAAAGCCATTTCAAATAAACCCCCATACACCTCCAACCTAGTACTAAGGTCATAACGCATTCTGCCATTGTAGAACTCAGTGCTATTATTTCATAATGCCAATAGTTCTTTGCAATAACAGGATGCTTAAATTCTAAGATCTAAATAATAGCTGACTATAAAAAACTACAAAGAGAAAATTAACCATACACATAAAACTTGTGAATTAGTTTTATTAAGAAAGATCGAGCATCTTCACCAAAAGTGTGATTTTAAGCTGACTGGCTGTGTCACTTGTTTAATCCTAACATCTACGCTCTCTTTATGTTGTTAATTGGTTGCATTTATAATTTGTGGTCAGCAGTTTCATGAACAAGTTTTTGGACTGCTCGCTGTAAACCTGTGTTGCTGATGGATTGTGGAGTCATCTACTGCAACAAGAGGAGCAAAATTGTTTTTTTTTTTTTTTTGTGTCATAAACAATGTTGAGCAGTAGATCCTGTAAAAAAGAAATAATCCTCCTGTTAATTTCCTGTGGAAAGCCAAAGAAATGTACAGTACACGATTTTACCGTCCTGAGCCATATGGAGAATCTGATGTTCCAGTGCAGTCACTAGTCAGGGTTTAACGCAAATATAGGTGATAAATGCTTGAAGCTTTCATCTCACTGCCTGTTTCCATTCAGTCATGTATGTGTGTCTTTCTCCTAAAGATGGGGTTGACCCAGCCGTCCGGTTGACCTGAGACATCAATGTTCTGTTTTGGGCTACCCACAGAATGGATTGCTGTAGGTTCGAAGATGAGGACCGCCATTGCATATACTCTTTTACATGTAAGTGAACTGACTAATTGACTTTGAGTTTGAAAATTAATTTCGTTGAGATAAACCTGTAACCGCCCCACGATGAGGCGAGGGACTGTGGGAGCCCATGAGACATATTCGTCCTAGCGATAAAGCTTGACCTACTATTTTAGTCGTACGTATTAAAGTTATATGTCGACTGCTGTCTGCAGCCCTTGACTGGAATGAGAGCAGCTGCTATAGTAGCGGACGGCCTGTTGTTTTCACCTCTAATTGCAAATGATGTGGCCTTGCTAACAAGTAACAAGTGACAAGAAAGAAAGATGGCAACCTTTCCTGTACAAAGGGACTAATTCGAATATTTTGATTTGGGCCTTGGGCCGTTTAGTCACATCGAATTGCATTTAAGGTGCAAGCTGCATATGCTGGTAGTTGTTTTAGATATTTGACGTACTTGCGTTACTGGCCGGCTCCACAAGAAAACGAGTTTTATCTTCTTGATTCGGTCTCTGCCATAAAATAAAATACGTATCCTTAAGCAATTAAGACCCATTTGCGTTTACTTTTACTTTTGGCCACAGCCAGACATGATCAAACTGACCTAAGGAAAGGGCCGTAAGCTCTGAAAATGAAGAAAGCACTGCATCCAAGTAACCTCCAATCAAGTCAAGGAATACAGGGCCACGATCTGCCTGGCAAAAACTCCGACAAGAATCAACATAAAACTCACTCTGTCCGGAACTACTTCAAAGCTGCGTCCAGGAAACTAGCTGGAGTTTTCACAGGATCGCTATTTAGGAGAAGGAAAAAGGCTATTGCTGATATCAACAGAAAGAACAACCAAGTCACAAGAATTTCCTGTGAGTTTTGCTGGTTTCGTTTCTTTTCTTGTTGAATGAATGAACACAAAACATAAGTAGCCAAGGAGCTTTCAGCTATTAATACAATGGATATATGTTCGGCAGCAGCAATAAAAAGTTGTGTGAAAATGATATATATCCAATGACCATGAGCTTTCTTATGTTTTGCAGTTTCAACTTCGACAGATCGTTCGGCGGGAAGTGATGTTAGGAGCTCAGGAATGTTCAAGTCCTTTGATTCGTATGGCTCTTCCAATTCTGTCAGTGGACATATTCCAACACCTGATTTCTCCTTTGAAGAGATTTGTAAGGCAACTGGGAATTTCTCTCCAGGAAATAAAATTGGGGAAGGTGGGTTTGGAACGGTTTATAGAGGGAGGCTCAAGGATGGATCTCTGGTTGCTGTAAAGCGTGCTAAAAAGGTAATCTAGTATGCATGTTTTCAACGTTTGTAAATGAAGTAGATTTGTCTGGTCTCATAAAATGAATTACCATAACCATCAGGCATTGCCGGTACGTAAATTTGCTAGATTATCAATTGGGTATGAACAGGAATAGAACATAAAAAACAAAGGGATCCTTCTGAAATTACATACTAAGAGCCTTTATATTAGCATAAATGGTCAACCATTTTGTACATATCCGCACTAAATGATCAATTACATGCTAATGGCCTTGAAAAATAGATGCTCAATCATTTAGTACATGTGTACTCAATCATCTAATCTGTGACAGGACGAGTATAACCAGGGCTTCTCACTGCAATTCAAGAATGAAATACTTACATTATCAAAGATTGAACATCTGAACTTAGTAAGGTTATTGGGATTTCTGGAGCATGGAGACGTGCAGATTATAGTGGTTGAATATGTTGGAAATGGAAATCTTCGAGAACATCTTGATGGTAAGGAACAAGTTTCACACTCTGAAAGTACTAAAACTAGAGTCAGGGAAAGCAGGAACAGGAGATAGATACTTCACTTTTGGAAATTTAAGTGTTGATTTACACGCAGTAATTTATGACAGAAAATAGGAAGCTAAAGGAAAGTTGTCAAAATAAAAAAGAGAGAGAGTTGATTCCCAATTTAATAGCGTCAATGGCTCACATAACAACATATAGTTAAGTACAATATAGTTTAATGTTAGCATTAACTAGTAAGAAATCTTTTCTTAATGCAGGTGTAAGGGGGAACGGGCTTGAAATTGCGGAACGGCTGGACATTGCAATTGATGTTGCTCATGCAATTACCTATCTTCACTCATACACAGGTATTTCTAATACTTTTCTAGTTTATACGTCATTAGGCATTTCCTGGTCTGCAACATGATTCAAAGAGTTGGTATCTTACTGTTTACCTGATGCCATGGTATGAGTTTGTGAAGTTCAAACTCAAAATTGTAGCACTATAGGAATTTTCTTGATCCTTCTTTTTATAATATGGAACTAGTTGATTGTTGTTGCAAGGTCAGCTGGCCAGTTTCAACACAATTGCACCTCAAATAATGACTCAATTACATGACTCTTTGTGACAAGGTATCTGGATAATAAAGGCTTTGAAGATGCTGAATCTGTTTTTTTCAATTGACAGATCCTCCTATAATCCATAGAGACATAAAAGCATCGAACATCCTTATCACAGAGAAACTTCGGGCCAAAGTGGCAGACTTTGGATTTGCACGACTTGCTTCAGAGGATCCCAGTGCAACCCACATCTCTACTCAAGTCAAAGGAACTGCAGGCTATGTGGATCCTGAATACACCAGAACATATCAGCTCACTGAAAAAAGTGATGTATACTCCTTTGGTGTAGTGCTCGTGGAGTTGATGACCGGAAGATATCCAGTAGAATCAAAAAGGCCAGTTAAGGAGAGAGTAATGATACGATGGGTGAGTATTACCTACTTCCCCCTGAACTACAAAGAAAATACGGGTTCTTCACAGAGATGCTCTAGAACTTGCAGTTAATTGATGAGCTTACTTTTCTGAGTATTTATAGCTCTTATTAACATGATTGTAACTCAACAAAGGTTGAAGCATCTAAGACATGAACCATGCATGTTAGCAAATGAAAAAGGCAGTAATTTAGCTTCTCATTTGAAGGTGTCACATATTAGGAAAATTGATTTCCATGATTCTTTTTAGTCTTTGTGAAGCATAATCTGCACTGCAGATAGGCACTGTTTCCATTACATTCGTACAGACATAAGTGCTCTTTGTATGTGTGCTTCTATGTAAAAAGCGCATGCCAGAAGTTGCAGATAAAAGTCCTATTCTTAAGCCTCCTCTGCCATGCTGAATCTAGGTTTAAAGTAGCATATGCCTAAAAGGATGCTGGTTCAAATTATACTCATGACCAAGTTCCTTCATGTAATTAGACTTGTAATCTTAATCCCGTTTTCAGGATTTTAGGATTTTGACCAATCTGCAACAGCCTAAATTGTTTCCTGCTGAATAACTTATGTTGGTAGTGGTAAATTCAAAAGGATAAAAGTTTAGTGAAAACAGAAGTCAGTAGTAGCCTTGTAGGCAACTGTATCCATTATCCAATTTACTTTACTAATTAAAGATAAAGAAGTTGGTTAGAGGTTATCATTGTATTCTTATTTCAAGGTATCCTAGTTAATTCTAGACTTGCACATGATGCTGTTTTACTTAAAACAAGAATGATGTCAATTTAGCTCTCTAAGACAAAATAGAAAGTTTCTTTCTGGTATTTGCATGGGAAAGATCCATCACAATGATCACATGAAGACGGTAAAGTTTCAATTGCTTGTCACATCATCATATGGCTTGTTCCCTTGTATTATGGCCAATTGTTGGGGATTGAAATGATTTTCCAACTCCACTGCAAGTCTGGTGACTTGGTGTATGCTGTTATTATCTTTGTTGGAAAACATGGGGGATATTACATTGCCAATTTTCCAGTGAGCAAATCTGTAAAACATCTAGAAAGCATAGAGGGAAAGCTGTCAACTAGAACATTCTCTGAGAGCTTTCTATTTGTGCAGGCAATGAAGAGATTAAAGGAAGGAGAGTTTGTAATTGCCATGGACCCAAGGCTAAGGAGAAGTCCAGCATCAAACATGGTGGTGGAGCGGGTCCTGAAATTGGCTCACCAATGCCTTGCACCAATGAGACAATCTAGACCATCCATGAAGAAGTGTGCGGAGGTATTGTGGGGAATCCGCAAAGATTTCAAAGAAAAAGCCTCTTCTTCTGCCTCTCACCATTCCGCAAATTTTCCTGATAGAGATGCAAAGACTAACAGGCAATTATTTGGAATAGAAGAGGATGAGAGCTATGGATTTATTTCTGCATAAAGTAGTGAGTGATTTCTTGAATTGTTTGTGAATTATTTTTCATTCTTTTCTCTTTGTAACTTCATCAAGTCCCAATCTCAAAACAACCAAAAATGTAAACAGCTTGTGCCACACTTTTCTATTCAATAGGAGTAGAACTACTCATAAAAGCTAGCAAATCTTTTTATTTTCTTACACAGACTTTGCCCATGGCTTTCCCAATCTAATGTTTGTTCTATGCCCCAAATTCACAAGTAAAACAATTGTACTTTTGACTCTATTGCAGAGATTTTACTTCATGTCCTATTTTGCATGTAGAATAATGCTTATAGATGATCAAGGCCTTCACATCACTGCCCCCTCTCACTCAGACAACCAGTACTGAACTCATATTGAAAAGAGAGAGAGATTTTGAGTATAAAACAATTCTGGTGAGGAAAAATGTATAAACTTCAATATAAAAATGGACAAGAAGAAATATGAAAAATATCTCCATCACTGTAATCGGAAATTGATCACCAATTCCTTCTTCATTTTAACTTATTCAAAATAATATTATATATATAGCAACCCTCTTTGAGCTCACCATCTTATCTCATTTACGACTAAATTATGCCCATTAAAATTGATATTCTTTAACCTATGGAACCAAATACAATAACTTTATTTTAGTTTAAGATTTGATATAAAAGACTTTCAATAAGGTATAATAATCTAACTATTATTAAACTATCGTAATCAAACTAAAGTTTAAAATTATCATTATAAATCACAACTTTAAACATGAATTCACCAAATTCTAGTTTAAGAAATAATTTTTATTATCACCGTCAATGTATTTATTTAATTTAAATAAAAATATAATAATTTGATTGAATATGATAAAAGAATAAAAATTTATTTAAATATTTTAATTTTATTAATAATTTAAGAATTTTTTAATCAGTTAAATAGGAAAAAAATGAAATAAAAGTTGGTATTATATTTAAAATAATATATAATATATATTTCCGTTAATTTAATTAATTCTATTCAGTTTTCGTGATATGGGCTTGGCCGCTTGGGTCCCAATCACCCAAAAAGGCTCGGAAAGGGAGGGAACCCGTGATATTGACCCATTCCCTTTTCAGATCCGTTGGTTGTGCCATCTCGTTGAGCGCGCTTTCCCTTGAATCTCGCCACGTGTCCCCCGCGCCTTTTCGGAAACCCAATAAGCTAACGAGCGTGTCTTTGCCCGCCTCATGTCATAAAGAAAAAACCAAAACCTCTAGTCTACAATCTGTCCGATATTTTTCCTTCTTCTTTCAAATCAGTTTCATTTTCTCTCTGTACCCTTTCTTGTCTTTTTTCTGCTTTTGCTATCAAAAATCTCAGCTCTTCCGCATATTCCCCCAAAAATATCTCATTTCGCAACTTGCTTAGCAAATTTTGGAACTGTTTTAAGAATCCTTGTAAGACTTTGACACTGAGTCACTACTCACTACTCTCTTTACATTCACTCAAGGTTCTCTCTCATCTTTCTCTCATTTTTCAGTGTTTCGGAAAGTCGAAGATGGCGGCAAACGGTAAAGCCGCAACGGAAAAAGTACCGGCGTTTGCGAATCCGTTGAGCGAAGAGCCGACGGGAATCGCATCGAATATCAATTACCACGCGCAGTTCAATCCTCATTTCTCGCCGTTCAAGTTTGAGCCGGATCAAGCCTTCTTTGCTACAGCCGAGAGTGTTCGTGATCGTCTCATTAAAGTATTTAATGATTTCTTTCTTGTTTTCTGTTTTTTTATTCATATTCTTTGCAAAGATGTGTTTTTGGCTAATTATGAAACTCTTTGTTTTGATATTTTTTGAAGCAATGGAATGAAACCTTCCTTCACTTTCACAAAGTTGATCCGAAACAGACTTATTACTTATCAATGGAATATCTTCAAGGACGAGCTTTGACTAATGCGATTGGGAATCTCAACATTCAAGATGCTTACGCCGATGCTTTGAATAAGTTAGGACATGAACTCGAAGAGATTGTTGAGCAGGTAATTCCTAAATCGACTTTATATGGCGCCATTTAGTCATTGATTTTGTTACTTCTTTTTTTAAAAAAAAAGTTAAAAAAACATTTTAATAGTAATCCTTTAGAACAACTAAAAATTAAAAAGTAAAAAGGTTTTTAAATAACAAAATTGCATAATTTTATTTTTATATGAAATGATAATCGAAAGAACTATAGAACCTTAACTCCAATTTACAGAAAGGTGATTTCTTTTGCTCTTAGTCCTTTTAATGTGCATTGTATTGAGGACTGCAAAATTTGTAGGAGAAAGATGCTGCACTTGGAAATGGTGGTTTGGGAAGGCTTGCTTCTTGTTTTCTTGATTCCATGGCTACACTAAATTTGCCTGCTTGGGGATACGGTTTAAGGTACAAATATGGGCTTTTCAAGCAGCGGATCACCAAACAAGGACAAGAGGAAATTGCTGAGGATTGGCTTGAGGTTGTTTCAGTTGCACTTCACCTTTATGTTGTAGTAAATATTGCCTAGATTTCCTGGGATTATTCACTTATGCTTCTGTTTTGATTGCGAATTTTTGTAGAAGTTTAGTCCTTGGGAAGTTGTTAGGCATGATGTAGTGTTTCCTGTCAGATTCTTTGGTCGTGTAGAGGTTAATCCAGATGAGTCGTAAGTGTTAATTTAAGACTTAATATAGATTGTCTGAATGCCATTCTCTACTATTTCAGTTTTCATAAAATATAGATTACATTAAGTGATGTTTTTTGCTTTAAATGCATTGCAGCCGAAAATGGGTTGGGGGAGAGGTTGTGCAAGCCCTGGCTTATGATGTTCCAATTCCAGGCTACAAGACCAAGAACACAATTAGTCTACGCCTCTGGGAAGCAAAATCTTGTGCTGAGAATTTCAATCTGTTTCTGTTTAATGATGGACAATATGAATCTGCTGCAAAACTTCATTCTGGAGCTCAACAGGTGAATTATCAAGATCCCTTAATGAAAGGTGGGCCGGAAAGAAATAGCCTTCATATTGCAGAGGGAATTAACTCAGCTAATTTTGGAAATATAAATTGATTAATTGCTTTGTTGGTTTCTGGGTACAGAAATGGTATTATCACCAAGCTTCTAAGATTTTGTTGATTAATATTTATAAGCTTCTGAAAAATTTTTAGGCTACATTTATGTACGCATCCCACTGCATGTTTTCTTTGCTCTTATTGTCAATGAACTTTTTGCTCTCAGATATGTGCTGTTTTATATCCTGGAGATGCTACTGAAAATGGGAAGCTTTTACGTCTAAAACAACAATTTTTCCTGTGCAGTGCATCATTGCAGGTTAGTTGATACAGTTTTTGTTTCCTTCGTCCTTTACACAGTTTCTGGTTCCTTGATTCTTATGTTCCCTTTTCTTTTTCTTTTTTTCGTTTTTCTGTAAATAGAACTCTTTGGTCCCTGTGTTCTTTCATTACCACCAAGGTCCCTTACTTTTGTAGAATTTACCTTTTGAAAGCTACGGAAAAATTTAAATAATATATGTCAGTGGTCAAAACAGCATGTAAAGATTAGTGCATGGTTTATAGAATTAAAGTCTGATCTGTACTCAGGAACCTACATACAGGTTGAATTTGAAATCAGAGGAAAATGTTGAGGCTTTTCTTGGTCATAGTTCCAAGGGTGATTTTTCCGCTCAAATCTGCAAGTATTTTAGTGTCCTATGAACTCTGTAGATGAAGGCAGGGTTACATTGCTGCAATCAAGAATGACAACCCAATTTTAGTTGTACTAGCAATTTTTACTGAGCTAATTGTCTCAAATTCTTCAGTGTCATGGTTCTGAACTTAATTAAAAACAGGGTTTTTAATTTTTCTGCTAGGATTCTTTTATATTGGTTTTAATGTTGGAATTATTACAGGACATCATTCTCAGATTCAAGGAGAGAAGAAGTGGAAAGGGCTCATGGCAATGGTCTGAATTTCCCGGCAAGGTTGCTGTGCAGCTGAATGATACTCATCCTACACTTGCGATTCCTGAGCTGATGCGTTTACTAATGGATGATGAAGGACTTGGGTGGGATGAAGCTTGGGATGTGACAACAAGGTATCTTGTTCTACTTTCTACAATGTTTTATGGCAGCTTCTGTTGCTTTCTGGCACATATTGCCATCAACGTTTGTTGAAATAACAAGTATTAAATGTCAATAACTGAACCAGGACAATTGCTTATACCAATCACACTGTCCTTCCTGAAGCACTTGAGAAGTGGTCACAACCTGTAATGTGGAAGCTTCTTCCTCGCCACATGGAAATCATAGAGGAAATTGACAAGAGGGTAATTCACTTGCCCTTTGCTTTCTATATGTTTGAGTCTGCATTCTAATCCCAAATTTTATGTGTTTGCAGTTTCTTGCGATGATAAATGCCTCCCGTCCTGACCTTGAGCATAAGCTTTCTAGCATGCGCATTTTGGATCATAATCCCCAGAAGCCAGTTGTGAGGATGGCAAACTTATGTGTGGTATCTTCACATACGGTAAGCTATTCCACAAAAACATTTTAAGGATAAAGTTATTTTTCCAGATCATTAACGCAGCTCTATTTTCTCCCTGAAATTACTAAGTTTCTTAAATTTGTTATTAGAAATTTGAATAGTTATTTCTGAATGGTCATGAACTGTCTTCCTGCTACAACAAAAGCCAAGCAATTTATGATTGGACACACATACGCACATATATTTTCTTAAACTTGTATTTTGTGAAAGTGTCACCAACTGCAATAGCTTGTAATGCTTTTGAGGAATGGTTTTTCCAATAGACCTGTCATTGAGTTGAACTCCTTTTGATTCAATTTTTCATCTTGCTTTCTCACATGTTACTTATTCATTTTTCCTCAAGTCTCTTTATTGTTTGGTCATTTTTCTCCTTAGAAAGGAAAAAGAAGAGGAAAAAAAAAGCTCTGTTTTTTTCTTCTTTCATGAACCAAAAGTATTTCTGCTTTTGAGCTGTTCAGCGATTTTTTGGATGTTCTTCGAAGTAAGTTTATGTTGCTGATCTCTTTTCAGGTAAATGGTGTAGCCCAGCTACACAGTGACATCTTAAAGGCTGAGTTATTTGCAGATTTTGTCTCTATATGGCCCACCAAGTTCCAAAATAAGACTAATGGCATTACTCCTCGTCGGTGGCTTCATTTTTGCAGTCCAGAGCTCAGTAACATAATCACCAAGTGGTTAAAAACTGACCAATGGGTGACCAACCTCAACCTACTTTCCGGTCTTCAAAAAGTATGTATCAAAATAAATCTCTGGAGTATGAATTTTTTTTTATAGCACTGTTCCAGTAATTGCAATTATGTTACACATGAACTTATGCTGTTCCAACAGTTTGCTGATAATGCAGATCTTCAAAATGAATGGGCATCTGCTAAGATGGCTAATAAACAACGTTTGGCACAGTACATATTGCATGTAACAGGAGTAAGCATTGACCCAAACAGCTTATTTGACATACAAGTTAAGCGTATTCATGAGTACAAGAGACAGCTGCTGAATATTTTGGGTGCAATCTATAGGTACAAGAAGTTAAAGGTATCAAACCATACTGATTCATCTTGACATTTTGTTTGCCTAATGAAATTTCATTTACTTGCATTCGAGCCACTGTAGTGTGGTTATGTTTACATAATCTACCAAATTTGAAAATCATCATCAATTCATAATCCTTGTATCCATGTCACAATTTCTATTTCTATTGGTACATGCGTAATTCTTCAATCTGATTGCTATCTCCATATTTATAACTTGTTCACAGACACATCACAATGAATCAAATTCGGCAGCTAAAACAACTTAAGATAAAATATAAGAATGCCAAACTAATTGTATCCTATACGTAACAAAGCTGTGATATATGTCAGTTTTATTCATCACATTGAATTATTATTTAATTTTTTGGTTCTTAATGCTTATGTCAACTCATAGTTAATTACCAAATAATGTAAATGACAAGCTCTCTTAATTTGAACTTCATATCTTGATGTGGCAAGATTTATGCACGAAAATTTATTAACTTTTCTGAAACTAATTTATTGTAGGAGATGAGTCCTGAGCAGCGGAAGAATACAACTCCCCGCACTTTTATGATTGGAGGGAAAGCATTTGCTACTTATACAAATGCTAAAAGAATAGTCAAATTGGTGAATGATGTTGGTGAGGTAGTCAACAATGATCCTGAAGTCAATAGTTATTTGAAGGTAAATTAATTATTTTTCACTCTTCATTCAACTTCTGAGGTCTTTTATTGTACGTGGGTGCAATGTTTATTTCTCTAGCATGTGAAGTCCTTTTTACTTTTTCTGAATCAGAAATCTATTTACTGCTGCATGCTGTTGTATCATATGTTTGGGACTTCAAAGATATCATGATTGTTTAAGTCTAAGGCTTCAATAAGGCTTTAGAAGCAATTAATTCTTCTTTACTCTTTAAAGTATATATAGGCTGTAATTATCACAAAAAAAATTATATAGGTTGTATGCAAACATTTCTTATACACTGCTCTCTCTTGTTCTTGAATAAGGATCATAAATCTTTATTTAATTAATTTGCAAACGAAATTAGATAACTGTTGCCACTGGGGAGAACATTTAGTTATATTTTGATGTGTTCTTCATTTATTCCAGCTTGTTGGCTTGCTGCTACAAAATAGCATGTTATGTGCATATCTTATTTCAATCTTCTCACTAATGGCAAAATATTTCAGGTGGTATTTGTTCCAAATTATAATGTATCCGTAGCCGAAAAGCTTATCCCAGGAAGTGAGCTATCCCAACATATTAGTACTGCAGGCATGGAGGCTAGTGGGACAAGCAACATGAAATTTGCATTAAACGGCTGCCTCATAATAGGAACACTAGATGGTGCCAATGTGGAAATCAGAGAGGAAATAGGGGAGGATAATTTCTTTTTATTTGGTGCAAGAGCAGATGAAGTCCCTAGGTTGCGCAAGGAAAGAGAGAATGGATTGGTATGGATTTTTTGTACATCTCTATCTATATATGAGTCTGAAGAAGACTGCTATGTAGCCCAATCTATATGCTAAACACGTTACAGAATCAGTTTATGCATCACTTGCTAAAAATATGCATAGCTTCATGGTATTCAGTATTGTAACTACCACAAGAAGCTGCTGGCAAAAAATTTTTGTGAGCTTAGAGTCATCGCTTTGAGCTGGTAATTGCATTTTCTTGCCCTTGTCTGATATTATTTCTTACCTATCCAACAGTTCAAACCTGATCCTCGATTTGAAGAGGCCAAGCAATTCATAAGAAGTGGAGCATTTGGAAGTTATGACTACAACCCACTTCTTGACTCTCTCGAGGGGAACTCAGGTTATGGTCGAGGTGATTATTTCCTAGTTGGTCACGACTTCCCAAGTTACATGGATGCTCAAGCAAGAATAGATGAAGTTTACAAGTAAGATATTGGTGATCTTAATTTTTTTTTTTTTTAAATCTGAATGTTGCCATGTTACATAACCTTTAATATCATGTTACTGAAATAATATATGTCATATATCTCTCACCTTCAGGGACAGGAAAAAGTGGCTAAAGATGTCTATACTAAGCACTGCTGGCAGTGGCAAGTTCAGCAGTGATCGGACTATAGCTCAGTATGCAAAGGAAATCTGGAACATAGAGGAATGCCGCGTGCCATAGTTCCTACCGGTCTCATTGATCAGGTTTTCAAGTAGTGAAAGCATACAAGGAGAAAGAATAATAGGATTCACATTCCAATATCGTTTGTCGTAAGCAGAGAACAAATAAGCCAGAAGGAAGCTCTGGTTCTTGATTTCGTCACACGTGTAATAAACTAATAAGTTATGTTGTACGAAATGGCTTTTACTGTTGTTTATTCAACAATATTATACATAATCTATATGTATTTTAGTTAGATAATGTCGTATTTTTCAGTCTATTTTTGAGCACTCGACATAGTTTGAAAGTGCTAGTTTAGGGTTGGCAGGTCGTCCCTTGGGTTGATAGGAAAATACGACTTTTTGAAAAATCTTAATCTCATAAAATTAAAAAAAAAAAAAGTTAAAATGAAAGAAACTTAAGATGTTAAAATTTCTTTTCTTTTCTTTTCTTCTTTTTTTTTTTCTGGGAAATGGATCAATTATCATTGAATTCTATAAAGCACAAGTCATACCGATTGTATAGACATACAATTAGTTTTGGGTTGGAGTTGACTCGGTGGAAACTGCGACATATGGGTTGCAATTTGACTCACTCGCATGGGACCTTAGTGTGCCGGGACTGTAAATATCTGTTGATAGGAAGTTGGATCTGTCTAGTAGATTATTGCACCGCTCTTCTGATGCGAGAAATTACTTGATATTTTTATTATTTATCTTTTATTCTTAATTTTCATTTTTTTCTTAATTACTTTTGCAAAAAAAAAAAACAAAATATAAAACTGATAATTACCATCCATACGAAGCCATTCAACCCAAAGAAATAACCACATTAGATCAAGACTAATGAGGCTGCGCAAATTTATAGTGATATTTGATAAATGAGTTCACTATATGAACCAGTTTCGAGAGTAAAGCAAATCCTGAACTACTCCCTAATAAACACGCTTACAAGCAGCATAGGAAACAACGCCAATTATTGAAAGGAGCTCAACATCTGAATTAAAGCAGCATAGATCCTTCACTATCCTCAGGATGAAGAATTTGACCTAGGAGTAACTGATCTTGAAACAGATCTTGAAGTTGGACTTGCACTTCTGCTTCTAGAGTTAGAGTAGCTGTCCGGAGACCCTTCCTGTCTGTAACGCCTAGAGCTTTTCCTAGGTGGTGGAGAAATGCTTCGTGAGTAGCTCCTCCTTGACCTCCTCTCTACAGGGGAAGTGCTACGTGAATAACTCCTCCTTGAGCTGGTTCTTCGTGTGGGGCTGACACTACGAGAATAGCTCCTCCTTGACCGAGGTGGTGTAGGACTTCGAGAAAGAGAACGGTAATGGTGTCGTCTATGGTATCGATCAGCCGGTGAATCATACCTCGAGTAATATGGTGAATAGGACCTGTCATGCCTCCTACCATATCGATCTTCTGGTGAGTAGGAACGATCCCGTCTTCTGCAGTACCGTTCGTCAGGCGAGTAGGAACGATCCCACCTACGGTAGTATCGGTCATCTGGCGAGTAGCACCGATCACGCCTTCTGTAGTACCGATCATCAGGAGAGTAGGAATGGTCACGTCTTCTGTAGTAGCAGTCATCTGGTGATCTGCTGTGAGGGGAGCGAGAACGTGAGCAAGACCTGTGAGGAGGGGAATACGATCTGCTCCTACTCCTACCAGATGAATAACGAGGTGACCGACTCCGGCTCCTTGAATAAGGTGAATAGCTGGGAGACCGACGAGAAGAGTAGCTTCGTGATCGATGACGCACTGTACGCACAGAAGAAAAATATCAAACATGATCTAGTTGGCAGGCAGAATATTAGAAGTGATTCAGATAAACATTTACCAATTACAAAACTAATAGAAAGGAGTCATACCTCGAATGGTTCTCAACCCCAAATACCTTCCTGGAGTTGGGGTTCTCCCCCTCCGCCTCTTAGCCTGCAGTTAACAAAACTCAAAAAATGAGACTGTGCAGTTACCAAGCAGTCCACAAATAAGGGGTGTTGAAAGAGCCTATGGCTGTTTTTCCTTGTTGTTTCTCTTTTCCTCCAAATAGATATGATAAATTTTAATAAACATAAACAAAAAAATCAACGTGCAGAATAAATGAAACAGCAAAAGACAACTGCTAAATAAAGAGAGAAATTCAGGGCATACAACCCTAACAGTCTGATACTTGTTGTTGTGTTTGATTTGTTTGGTTAGTTGTAAGACTTTTGGAGTTTGGTGAAGAGCTGCTACACACAGCTAACCTGCTGCCACAAAAACTTCAAGTGGAAAGAAGCAAACAACTTTCAAAGTCATAGAACTGACCATCCATAATTCTTATGCAATTTTAAGCAAGGAGCAGTTTACTAATAACTATCAAAGCAGCCATTAATCAAGATGAAACCGAAATTCTCAAATCATTTACCTTCTCCACTGTAATAACACGTCCTTCAAGAACAGAGCGGTTCAAATACTTGATGCAGCGTTCAGCTTCTTCATTAGTGGCCATTGTAACAAACCCAAATCCACGAGATTCCCTCGTCCATGGATCAACCACAAGATGGACATCAATCACCTATATATCAAGCTTCTCATTGTAAGAACTCAGAAAGCACATATACATAGCTTTTGACCATACATAAATATGGTTAAATAATAATACATTTGAAGATGATTTTTTTTTTTTAACTAAAACTCCAAAACTTAAAACATAAAAATACACAAAACGAAAGTCATACTCATCCATACATTTCCCTCACTAGCAAAATGTTTCTCTAACTCTCTCTTCGTGATCCGAGGTGACAAGCCTGTCACATACAAATTATTCCCAGGATTTTCAACGTCAATTTCAGCACTCCTACCAACCAAAAAATCAAATGGGCAAACAATTGTCAGCAATTCAGCATCTTAAGACAAGAAGCCACAATAAGCGGCACAAAGGAAGAACTAGAATAAATAATACCTTGATCGACTCCTTGACCTCGACAAAGATCTTGAGACAGACCTGCTGTACCGCTTGTGGGGTGAAGGAGAATGGGAATACCTTGACCTCCTAGAGTACGACATCTGGGAAAATGAATATAAACACCAGCTCAGTAATAATTTCCCAAAAGTAACCTCGAATTACAGTCTCTTCTATAATCTAAATACAT
Source organism: Theobroma cacao (assembly GCF_000208745.1). Taxonomy (NCBI): domain Eukaryota; kingdom Viridiplantae; phylum Streptophyta; class Magnoliopsida; order Malvales; family Malvaceae; genus Theobroma; species Theobroma cacao. Next base: position 35,682,790 of record NC_030858.1, read on the forward strand.
AACTAATTCATATTGAAAATTATGTCAAGTGGATAAAGAAAACCATTTTCTTCCACTCAAAAGAACAAAATTCACCACATTCTCAAACTGTTGCTCATACCCAAATCCTCAGTTTAATCTTTATATACCGATCGATCCGAAATTTACGACCCACGATTGAAAATTTCAAACTATATGATTCACGAATTTATAATCTTTATTATATAGAAAGATGACAAATTAACCAATTTTTTCTGCTCATTAAACATTTAAGTGAATTTTTTTTCTTCAAAATTTGTTATTTAAAATACAAGATTGACATAAACTTTATTAATCTCTCCTCTCAGCAACTAAGCTAAGCCATTTTAACTTAAGGCCAAACCGATCCCTCATCATAAAATCGAAGCCAAATTCAAATTCACCGAACAAAAATTACATAAAAATCACGTAAAAATATTAACCCCCTACCAGAATTACAGATCGACTTTGGAAAAATTATATAAAAATCGATTAAATGCAAGACAATAAATTAATTATAATCGATAACTTACCTTCAAGGATGGACAGTTAAACGCTGAAGATCGAGTCGTTTAGATCTCTCTCTTTCTATGGGGCGAAGATTTTGTTTTGATGCACAGCAGAAGATTTCTTCAGGAAGGATGAAAGATGGCCAAGAGTAGATATTATTAAAAATATACAGTAAAGGGCTCCGACAGAAGTTTCTGGAGATTCGGACGTGAGGAGTGCATTAAAATCCGGTTGAATTCTTCACTTCAAGCCCGTGGGCCGTGGGTTTTTGGTCAGTTTCACGGGCTTCCTTAAAGTTAAGAGTTTGGGCAATCGAAGCATGACGCGTATAGACAGGAGTTGGGATTTAGGTAACTTGGGAGGACATTATTGATGAGCTGGCAAAGAGTGAAGTGACGAAAAAGGCCTCCATTAATCTACGTGGCTAGTTTTGAAAAAATACGTGATCGACTGGGGAGGATCCAACGGACAGATATTAAGTTACGATCTCCGCCGTAGATTATGGCCACTTTATTATAAACAAAATAGTGACCAGTAATTGGAACACAAGTTTTCGATAACTAGTGCTGAATGGGCGAAACTAGCAAATCTTAGTCAGTTTACCTTCTCTTCTGATAATTTTTTTGCATATATATATATATATATGATAAAATGCAATTCTTACGGAAGAGAAAATCGAATATTTTTTAGTAAGATTAAATTTTTATTAAATTCTAATCCTTCGCTGATACTCAATTTTTACTAAACTAAAGATCGATACTATTTTTGGTTAAGTCGGCCTATGACTACTAATTCTATATTTGTCCACAATCAATTTTATAAAAGAAAAAATTTATTTTACATATAACTCATAATAAGCAATTTCAGAATTTATTCAATTTTTCATTAACATCGAATCTTACGAAGACATTAGATGAAATAAAATATATTGCATTATGTATCAATAAAGGATACAATAGTTATCGAGATTATAAATAATAGTTTTCGTTTATCTGATAGATGTATGTCGTAAAGGTGGCGGCATTAGTGGTCCAAATTGTTGATACTATTGGGTCATTGGCAAGGCTTGAGCAGGAGGTGGCATCGCAAGATATCAATACTGCTAGCAAGGTGCCCAGTATGCGTGTGATTGACAAACTTGAGGAGGATATTGCCCATGTGACAATGGTGGCATGGTTCATTTGTGACTTGAGTCAGTAAATCTTCAAATATAAATGTTTTATTATAGTTATGGTGGTGGTATATTTTATTATGGCTTATGATGTTTGTAGATTTTATTATGGTTTATAGATATTATATTTTGTTGATAATTATTTTTATAATAATTTTTTTAAAATTTGAATAATGATGTTTTATTTTATTTGTAATTATATATATTTTAATTTAATTAAATTTATTGTGTTTAAATTTTAAAATAAATTATAAATCACGTCGTATAAAATTTAACCGAATTTATTTAATACATATGTTAGATATGCCATATCCGGTTACATATTTAATAACTTTATCCATATTCATGTTTAAGATATTGACATATTTAATTAATAATGTCGTGTTCATATTTATTTGTATAAATATTAATATTTTATCCTTACGCAATATAATTAAGACACACGAACTCGAATTATCAAATATAATAATATCAAATTTACTCGAAGTTTGAATTTGTACAAAATAAAACCACTTAAGTAATAAATTAACTCTATTATTGATATAAATTAAGTAATCACACTACAAACGTGTTATCACATATACATCTAAACGATAATGGATTTGTGTTTGACAACTTAACTTGCAAGTGTTCATTCTGCATTATATATATAACTTCTTAAATTTGAAATTAAAGGTTTGCTAACTAGGTTATTATTATTATTATTATTAAAGTTAAAGTTTTGAGTAAATTATAGTTAATAGGATGAAATTCTCAAAAATAATTTGGTTAAAGGGGCTGTCGTATGTAGTGCTAGTTTACCTAATCCCAAAGGATCAAAGATTCCGCTGAATGGGCCGGTTTGAGATAATTTCTGGAATGTATGGGCCAGTTTTGTGTTGTCAAAGTGACGACTTTTCAGTATTTGAGCCCTCTCGTGTGTCTGTATTGTAAAACAGAAGCCCAGGTCTAAGCTCAGAATCACGTCAACAGTCCAAATGCTGGTTTATTGGCGATTTACGATCCTGCATAATTCGAATTCGTACCAGCCAAACAAGCCCCAAGCTCTGCTAAATGCACGGTAGCACTCAGAAAATTGTACTTTCAACTTCACTCAAAACCCGCGAAAAAGCTTTCGAATCGAAACCAGAAACCAAACCGCCACACAAAACGGTCAATTCCTGGAACATCACGGTACAGGCTAATGAAACCGATCCAAGCAGCAAACGGATTCAGTTTCCGAGTCGGATTCTCCGGCCACAGCGGCCACCTCAGAGTCGAGCCTCTCTACACCGAGGAGCGCGATAACCCTATTAAAACTCTCCCCGACTTTGTTCTCGTAAGTTTTTTTTTTTTTTTCCATTTTCACTTTAATCATATGCAAACAGGTAACTACTGTTTGAATTTACATTTCGTGCCTTTTTTTTTTTCGAAAAGGTTTAAGTCCGGAGTTGCTTTGCAGTTGTTTAGGGTTTTGTAGTAACTTAGGTTCTTGTATATTTCTTTGTGCTTCAGCCACCTGCATTTCCCAGGGAAACACCGGAATCGATTAAGGAACATATAAAGGAGAAATATCTTTTGCCAAGATTGGACGATGAAGCTTTTTCTCCAGAAAAAGCTGGAAGGCAATGGGATTTTGACTGGTTTGAAAGGGTAAAAATACCATTGGAGCCATCATTGCCAAGAACTGTTATGGTTCCAGTCTGGGAGTTACCCTTCAGACGGTGCAAAGGGGGATCAGTTGAAGGAAAGTGGGAACCTAATTCATTGCAGGTGTGATTTGCAATTGCTTCTATTGTCTTTTGTATATATTCCCTCGGAAAAGGAAATCAAAGAAAAGCTTATATTAAACTTTTTATTATTTTCTCCTTTCTATTGTTTTGACATTGTCCAGAGAATAGGAATTTTCTTTTCCCCTGGTATTTCTATTTATTTATTTTTTGATAAGTAGAATTATAATCTTATATTGGTTAGGTGGATGTATCAGAACTAATAGTTGGGGGTCAAGCTTCTGGTTCTTTTCCACACACGGTTGGTGGTGCTGCCAAGGATTTTGTAAGAGGAAGCATTAATAACCGACCTTTTCGTCCAGGAGGCTTGGAGGATCAATCTGTAGAGAGGATTCTTCCGGATGGTGCATGTAATGGTGAGTGGGTTAGTGAGGTGCTAAATGGTGGTCCTGTTCAAACAATTCCTCCAGGCTTTAAGCAAGGGTTAAACCTTGGTGATCTTACGGTAATCTTCTTAATACATCATTGAACTTGAAAAAATTTTTCTTTTAAATCATAAGGTCTTTGTACTTTTGTTTGTTCCTAATTCTTTTACATTTCCAATTTTGAAGGCACATCCTTGCTTATGGAATGTTTACAAGGACCGAATTTCACTCAATAACACATCAGTTGAAAAGGTGGTCAGTGTTTTGGATTGCTGGGTTATATTCCTGTTGAAACTACTGCCAACCTATTAGTTATTGGACTTTGCATTAGATACATATTGTCTAGACGGAATGAACTTGAACCTGGTACTATCATGAAAAATGTATAAATATCATGTATCTATTGTCACATGCCTTATATTTAATTTGTGCCTTGATTATTCATGGTGGTTGCAGAGTGAGTTGTCTGTACAATTTGACGACTTGTTCAAGAAAGCTTGGGAAGAGGATGTTACAGAATTTGAGAAAGATGGTATGCTTGACTAGCACCATGTTCTCTTCATTTATGCATCTGCTTGTAAAGTTGTGATCTCATGGGCAAAAAAGTATGAAAGTACTTGAAGAGCTGTGCCTTAATTTTGTTTGGCTGATGAAAAATAAATTGTATCTATGCATGATTGAGATTCTGAGAATAGTTAGCTTTAGAGATGTGTGCATGCATTTCTGTTTTTTTTTTTTTTTTTTTGGGGTTGGGGTGGGGGAGGAAGAGCATGATAGTAAAGGAGTTTAGGCCTTTTTGGGCTCTTGAAAACTGACTTGCAGTGTATCAGGTTGTTCTTGATCTTGATAAGATTGTAGAGGTTGCATGCTTGCTAAAATTTTATAACCTGTTTTTAATTATTTAGTGGATTATATTGTAAAGACTTGAAACCCAATAGGCAAGAGTTTGAAGAAAAAAATTATATATGTTATGATGAAAGCAATTTTGTATTTGTTTTCTAGATCCCTGCTTATATCTTGGCTTCATTGGGTAATTATGGATGGTTTTTTTATTTGGGATAACATTAAGTCGCATGTGTTTGGAAACTTTCCTTTGGATCTTTTTAACAGTTGGGTACAATATTCAAAGCTACCTTGGAGAAAAACTGCTGATCTTAAGTAGTCTGTATCTAACCTGCTAAAGATTTACCTTTCTCTATGTTGAGCACATTTGTCTCTGCACCCTTAGAAGACAGGTCAAAAATTGAAAGCTTGCTTTGTTCATGTAAGAAATGCCAGGAACTCTTATCCCATGAAAGAACATTTAACTTCCATTGTACTCATCTTATAACGTGGTTTGCAAGCTAGGGTCCAGGAAAAGTTTGTTTGACTGACATTTTTTGTTTTTTTCCCCCTCTTATTTGGTCATTTAATCCATTGGTTTTGTTGCTGATGCAATCCGTATAAAAGGGCATTCAACAGAATCAGATTCTGTTAAGTCAGAAGCTGAGGCGAACCAGGCTGATGTTCTCAACAGTCTTGATACTGGATCATCTGCTTTGGATGAAATTTTATCAGTTGAAGCAGAAAGATTAGATGAGAAAAGTGATGGGGGTGGTCAGCAACAAAAGGAGGTAAAGTAATTGAAAAATAAACTGCAGTTTACAACAATTTGTCACATCTGGAACACTCTCCTACCTGTGCAGTCTGTTTTTATTATTATTCCCTTTGGGTAATGATTTTGGTTATTGAGACCATTTATTGGCAGGCTTGGGCTGTTAGTGGAGGTAGTGAAGGGATTGCTGATCACTTTTACGAACTAGTTCCTGACATGGCAATTGAATATCCTTTTGAATTGGATACATTCCAGAAGGAGGTATCTGCCGTGCAAATTTTATTCTATAATTTGAATGCAATAGATTTATCATGGTTAGGGTAGAAAATGATGTTGACTTCTGAAAGTAACTTTGACCAGGGAAATGAAACCCCCAGTGATCCTTTAATCCTTTAAGGGAAAGGGATTCTTTTATATGATTCAAATTCTCCTAAGCTTCTGCCTTTTAGTGGAAGCCTGACTGGTAAAGTGATATTCAAAATATATTTCTTTGTCAATGTCATCCTTTTGGTTTTCGTATTGGTCAAGCTTGTAAAACTCTCAAAGTGTCATTGATCTCTATTATACTTTTCTCCCCATTTACTAAAACATTGAGCATTGCACTTTTACTTGATTGGATTCATTTTTGTTTTGCCATGTTGTGTGAGCTTGATAGTTCTTTGTTTTGTTTAGCTTGAATTGTCTCTTGAACTGAATACAATTAGGGTATCATAAATGCTTCAAAGAAATCCTGCTTTTTTGGAGTTCCTATTAGCACACAGGGATTATGTAATGGCCTTAGGCTTATCCACTTCTAAACCCTTTGTATGGGTTGCTTTTATTCCTTTTCCTTTGATGACTTGCAGTCCGTTTTGCTTGAAGGGTAACTCTTAATCTTATGTAACACTCTGCTTACATAAGCCTTTTGTTTATTGTGATGATTACAGGCTATTTATTATTTGGAAAAGGGGGAGTCTGTTTTTGTGGCGGCTCATACATCTGCTGGAAAAACAGTTGTTGCAGAATATGCATTTGCTTTGGCGTCAAAAGTATGATAATCAAAATTATAGACATTGTTTTGTTTCCATTAGTAGTAGATGTGTTGCATCCTTTACGTTGATTAAGAACTAGAGGCCATATCTTTTTGATTTCCATAGTTTCTGAAGTTCTCTGGCAAATTTGATTTAGTTTCAAGATTTTTGATGATGCTTTTATGTCATGCAGCATTGCACTAGAGCTGTGTATACAGCTCCAATTAAAACAATCAGCAATCAGAAGTATAGAGATTTCTGTGGGAAATTTGATGTTGGTCTTCTTACTGGTGATGTTAGTTTGAGACCTGAGGCTTCTTGTCTCATCATGACGACTGAAATATTAAGGTCAATGCTTTATCGGGGTGCGGATATTATTCGCGATATTGAATGGGTAAATTAGGGGATCGTTTTATGTGGCATCCCTTTAAATTGTTATTTCATTACATCTTTTGTTGCTGAATGCTTTGTTCTTTTTGTACTTTATAATTATAACAGCTAATGAATTTTTAATGTTGCTTTTCTGTTTGACTATATGGATATAGGTTATATTTGATGAGGTGCACTACGTGAATGATGTTGAAAGAGGCGTGGTTTGGGAAGAGGTCATAATCATGCTTCCAAAACATATTAACATCATCCTCCTTTCAGCCACGGTACTTTCTCCTCTAGCATTAGAGTTCCTTTATCAGCTTAGGGTCTGTTTGATAAACCATTGAAAATTAATATTTTCAGTGATTTATTTTTTTCAATGAGTTTGATAATTTAATTTTAAAAACCACTTAATGAAAGATTTTCAATGAAAAATGTTGAAAATCTTATGTAGATAAAAGCTACTTAATGTATTAAGTCAAATTTATGTAAGAAAAAAATTGTTATTTAATTACATTATTCTTATATTCTTTCCTTTTTTAACTATTATCAATACAAAATACTTATAGAATCATATTTCTCTTTATAAAGATTCAATAAACATTTTACTTAACATTTACTTTTCATCAACATACCAAACTATTAGCTCAATTAGAATGAATAATCCAAGAGAGGGGGGGGGGGGGTTTGAATTGGATTTCCAAAGATCTTCTTCACAGAATAAACTTGAAAAGAGATATGCCAAATATTAAGATGATTAACAATTTAATATATATCTAATTGAAAGTAGATGTGATAAAGATAAAGAGTGAAGTGTATACTTTTTGAAGGCTAAGGTATAATCTCCCTTTCTCTCAAGGATATGAGTGTTTGTGAAAATACAAAGCAAGAAGACCTCTAATTGGTGGATACTGCTTGGTGAAGACAAGTTTGCAAAGAGCCAATATCAAAGATGATTACAAAGAATAGGAATGAAAACTCAAATGGATTTAAGATCACGTGAAGGCTATGAAAGGCCTGAAAGAATGAAATAAACGCTTGCTCTCAACTTTTTTCTTGTTTATTCTCTTCTTTTCTTCATATATGTCCCAAAGACGGTGTATCTATACTTAGAAAGCCTTTTGGAGTTGTTGGGTAGCATTAAATGCAAAAAGGGCCGTTGCTTTGTTGAAAATCTGCATACTTTACTGCCAACAGATACTTTTGGAATCGATCCCAGTATGAGGGATCAATCCTGCCTTTATTTGTTGCATAAAAATTGAATTTTGTGAGGGGGGGATTGATCCTTCAAAGGATGGGATTGATCCCTAGTAGGTAGTAAGGGATCTTTTAGATTCTATAGTAAAGGGATTGATCTCTTGAACCTTGGGATCGATCCTTGTAGCTTCTCATTTAAAAAAAAAAAAATTCTCATTTGAACCTTTTTTTTTTTGTTTCAAAGCAATTTTGTTATTTCAAAACACCTTAAATACTTGATAAAAATATCAATTTTAATCGTCAAGTAATTTAAGATTTTGAATTTTTATTAAGCTTAAAAGAAATTACTTAAGGATTTTGAACACGAAGAATTTAAGATAAAAGTCTATTTAAGCAATTTGAACGTTTTGCACCTTTGCTTCTGGGATTCCCTATTGTACATGGTGGGGGATAGAAAATTGGGTAAATTGGAGAAGCACCCTCTATTACTTTGCTTTATGAAACCAGATACAATTGGTGATGAACATTGGCAGTAGAGTATATTCTTGATAGTTTCCATTTTGTGAATGTCACTTTTGAAAATTAACAATTAAAACAATCATTCTTGACTTATGCTATTCAGTTCTTTAATCCATTGTTTCTGTAAAAAATCATAGCTTTCTGTGTTGCTCTTTATACTGTCTTCACATGGTTGACACATATAGTGCACTATATTCTACAGGTGCCGAATACAATTGAATTTGCTGATTGGATTGGTCGGACGAAGCAAAAAAAAATTCGTGTCACTGGGTAGGTAGTAAGCCTCTGCTTGTGGTTGAAGCTAGATTCTCAGTTGTCTGAGTAGTTTTTAGTCTTTTGAAACGATTGATATTTTCTTGAATACCTTTCCCTCCTGCCTTTATTGTTTCTTTTTTGCTGAAATTTTTTAACTATTGTAGAGAAGATTTGTGATCTTTTTGGGTCAACTTATTGACACTACTATCATTTTTCACTGTAAATTCCGTTTTCAGGACAACAAAAAGACCAGTCCCACTGGAGCATTGCCTGTTTTATTCTGGAGAACTTTACAAAATATGTGAAAGTGAAACTTTTATATCATTGGGACTAAAGGCTGCCAAAGATGCATACAAGAAAAAGAATTCCAATGCAATTAGTGGTGGTACTGCTTCGTATACTGGTTCTTCTGCAGTTCATGATGGGGCTCGAGGTCAGAAACGTGAAATTTCTAACCGAGGGAAACAAAATAAGCATTCTGGTCCACAAAATTTGGGGCACTATTCTGGGACAGGTTGGGGGAATCAAGGCAGTGGAGGTGGCCAGAATAGTTGGGGATCTAGGAGATCAGCATGGTTGATGCTTATTGACAAGCTTTCAAAGCAGTCACTATTACCTGTAAGTTGCACTACACTATCTTGTTTGAACATGTTTTGTAAATGTGCAGCTTGTTTGGTTTAGGTTGTAGTTGAAAATTATGCTAACAATAACTTTTCAGTTGGTTTCTTTCTATCTCCTATCTTGTATGTTGTTTAAAAATGGGATTGTCTTTTTTAATCAAACACTGCTACAAAACTTGTGATGTTCACTGCATTGTCACCCAGTTTGGTCCATTGTGTCATTGTTTTCTTTACCTTGGTGACTGTTTTAGGTGGATATTTACGTTCTGGTGATGAAGGGTGAGAAACAATTTGTGTTCATTCTTAATCAACACACTTTTGCATTGCCAATTTAATTGGGACTGTGTGAATTTATTTCCTAAATGCCTTCATTAGTTATCATATTTAATTAAAAATATGAGTATAGAACCACAAAATGTTTCTTTTTCCCTCATTTTAACCTTTTGTTTCCTTGTTAGCTTGAAAACTTTTGCTATTGATCTTTATGTAGGTGGTTATATTTGGTTTCTCAAAGAACCAATGTGATAAATCAGCTGACAGCATCTCTGGGACTGACCTCACTAGTAGTTCTGAGAAAAGTGAGATCCGTGTTTTTTGTGATAAAGCTTTTTCACGGCTTAAGGGATCTGATCGCAATTTACCTCAGGTTTCATCTTCTACATATTCAATTTTAAATTTGTATAAACCCTTTTATTTCAGAAGTTGTAATTTGATTGTGATGTACAGGTTGTCAGAGTTCAGAACCTTCTTTGCAGAGGAATTGGTGTGCATCATGCAGGTTTGCTTCCAATTGTCAAGGAAGTTGTTGAAATGCTCTTCTGTCGAGGTGTGATTAAGGTAAAAAGTGTTCAATTGATGGACTGTTTTTATGCAGTGTGACATCTACATTTGATTGTTTGGGCTTTTAAAACGATTCTGCAGTTTGTGGCTATCAAAAACTGTCTAGAAATCCATCTGAGTTTGGTTCTATTGGGATTGTTTTAGCATGCATTTTGCTTTGTTTTGGACAGTTTAGATGGTCTGTGATTAATTATTGCTTCTTGTTATTTGTGTTGTAGGTTTTGTTTTCAACAGAGACATTTGCCATGGGTGTTAATGCTCCAGCCAGAACGGTGAGTGATGTTGATGTTGTTGCTAATAATGGAAGGATATTGGTGCAAACCAGGATCACAGTTACATATTTCAGAGCCTGGAGTGCCTTCTTGGGTTGCTTAATTGGATTGACTCAAGACCAAGATTGTCTATTCTGCTTCAACTGACCAATTTTTGGATGGAATATGTCATATATGAGCCTGAATATTGTTATTTTGCTCAAGATGTCTTCTCTTTTGTGTGCCAATGTTTGAAGTATTAAGGATTGGCAAATGCTAAATGGTGCTTTTATGCAAGTTAGAATGTTTTATCATAGAAGCATATAATGTTAAACAACTATGCACTTTGTTAAACTTATATGGTTACTTTCTTAAATCTGATTTTAACTTGCATTAAGATTTTTTGCAGGTTGTCTTTGATACATTAAGGAAGTTTGATGGCAAGGAATTTAGACAGTTACTCCCTGGGGAATACACTCAAATGGCAGGTCGTGCTGGCAGAAGAGGACTTGATAAAACTGGTACAGTTATTGTGATGTGCCGTGATGAAATCCCAGAAGAGAGGGATTTGAAACATGTTATAACTGGAACTCCAACTAATCTCGAATCTCAGTTCCGATTGACATACATTATGATCCTACATCTTCTTCGTGTGGAAGAACTGAAGGTACTTTCTGGTTTTTGGAGTGGATAGGAGCTGTTTATCCCCTGCTATTAAACAATTTTAACATCCCAATATTTGGAAATTTATGATGTTGCTCATTCTTCACCATTTGGCATTGCATGACTGTTTAATTTTTACTGTGCATGGATGAGAGATCTTTTTCCAATAGAGGACGTTAGACATCTCTGATTTTTTGTCATGCTCCATGGTCTCTAGTATAATATGGTTTAGTTAGCAGCTTTCCTGTGAATTTCTTTTTTTTCTTCTGGCAATCAGGCTGATTAATTTCAACCCATTGAGCTCTATTTAATCTTTCTGCGTGTTTGGGTTCTTTTTTACTTTGGGGGGTGGGGGGGGAAAGAGCACAGTAATGATGATGCTTATGCAGAAACTTGTTTATCTCATCAATGAACAAAAGATAAATAAATTTTTTAAAGGAAAAAAAGACAACAGCTATAACTCTAGTAAGCAAAAATTTTTGGATCTCCTTGTGAAATAGTCGGTCACTCTTTAGGGTTAGTCCTTGAGGTCCATTTACTACTATTCCAAGAATATTGTTGGCAATAATGCACTCTGCCTCACGTGTTAGATTTATAACATCCAAAGGATCAAACTTGACATTGCATAGTCAGAAACTTTTTGCTCTCTTATTTAAGGCGCATTTGCGTAACTTTAGTGGTTTTCTCATTTCTCCTGATAAAATACAATTATATTACTCACAGTTTTTAAAAAGTTTTTGCCTATCTGTTACTATACTTGCATTGATTGGGAACCATAACTGGACTTTGATTCCAGGTGGAGGACATGTTGAAACGGAGTTTTTCTGAATTTCATGCTCAGAAGAAACTTCCAGAGCAGCAACAACGTCTATTGCGAAAGCTTGCACAGCCAAAGAAAACTATAGAGTAAGTGTTTGCATGATGAAAAATTGATTGCTGACATGTGTGTCAGGTTTAAATGTTTTCTTCCTACAAAATTTGCTTTGTTAAATGTTTCAGTGCAGATCTAGATGGTTTGGGCTAAATTATAAACTAATGATAATCTGGCTCTGCTTGTTTCTGATGTGTGATTTGACAAGTTCTATTTGGAGATCATGTTGCATTGGTCATAGAATCTTGTGTTGTTCATGGGTTGCATGTTTACTTCTTTCAGCTAATTAAAGAAAATAAAAGGTTTCGTTACTTTTCTAAATGCTGAAGTAGCCGAATGTTGTGAGACAAACAATGTGAGATTTTTCTGTGGATACTGATCCATCAAAGTGGATGCCAGTTTAGATTCTTGTGGCTGTAGTTCCAATAGCATTCTATGAAAGGGAATGGAAGTCATTTAAGTTTTGATTTTTGACACAGAATGCAACATTGCAGGGTGTAGTTAGCATTGTCCACTTCACTGATTTTAAAACATATTAGAAGTGTAAGCAATTGAGTAGCAGCTTTCAACATTATCTCTTCGTTGTGAACACTTTTCAAAGTTGATATTTATCCTTGCTTTCAAATGTGGCTTTTTGCATGTAGATGTATTAAAGGTGAACCTGCAATTGAAGAGTACTATGAGATGCATGCAGAAGCCGAGGAACACTACCGACAGATATCAAATGCTGTCATGCAGTCTCCTGTTGCCCAACAATTTCTTACTGTTGGGAGAGTGGTTGTGGTGAAATCTCAGTCAGTGAGTTATTCAATTTTGTTCTTGGCATGTTTTTTCAGTTTCTGTCATTTTTAGTTGCTCCAGTATTAGTTATGCACTTCTAATCTCTGTCAAGAACATACTTAGAAAGATGTTTGGCTTCTGATGAAAGAAGCCTTTTTCTATCGGTACTCAATAATTTGTTAAAGCCTTGGTTTTGGGGCCAAGTTTTGACATTCATGCACGCTAAGATTTTCTCATTTATCTTCCCCCTCCCCAGCAGACAGAAAATTTTGGCTTCTGCACTAATTTTCTTGATCGATGATCATCCTACTTGGAGCTTACATTGTTTGCAGTTTTCTTTTTTCTATAACATGTATGGTTTTTGCAACATTTGGAGCAAAATAAAGAACTAATCATAAAGTAAAACCAGTCATTTTGATGAGTGGAAATGTGGTTTCCACCCTATATAGTTTTTTTTTTGAAAATTTCCCTGATAGTTGACTGCTTCTAATAGCATTCTATGCCATATGTTAGGTTGGTTTTGCTGTTAACTCTTGTTTAAGGGTCTTATTTCAGTGTCTTACTCAAGTTGAACCTTTTAAAGTGTAGGCTTTTTCATTTCATTGTTTGATTGCGGATACTAATATATGCACTTATTAATTGACAGGCCCACGACCATTTACTTGGAGTTGTCGTAAAATCACCTTCTGCCAATAACAAACAATATATTGTGCAAGTTCTTAAACCTGATGTGCCATTAATGACTCAAACTCCCTCAAGCAGCAGTAACTTGCAAGATAAGAGAAGTGCTGACTTCCAACAAGGTTATGTGCTGCTACCAAAAGCTAAACGTGGTCTCGAAGAAGACTACCGCTTATCTACTGGTCCACGCAAAGGATCAGGTATCATCAACATAAAACTGCCTCACCATGGTGCTGCTGCAGGAGTGAGTTTTGAGGTCAGAGAAACTGATAATACAGAATTCTTATGCATATGCAATAGCAAGATAAAAGTCGAGCAAGTTGGGATTCTTGAATATGGTAGCGATACTGCTTTCTCTAACGCAGTTCAGCAGCTGTTGAAATTGAAATCTAATGGAAACAAATATCCTCCAGCCTTAGATCCAATTAAAGGTATGACTGTTACTTTATTTATTTGAATTTTGATGTTTTGGGGAAAGTTGAACTGCATCACTTTTTTTTAATGCTTTCTTAGAGCTGTAAATGAAGCTAAGAATGAGAATTTCAGCAACCTATGGACTCTGATTTAGCTCTGAGGTATGCAATTGTACATGTTCTCAGAAAATTAGGAGGAATAAACTTGCACTTTTGCAGGCCTTGTTGATAGAGGACGATTATAGTGTTTCAGCAGATCTGAGGGGAACACAATAAACACACAAGCCCTCTTGCCAGTTGTGCCCTCTCTCTCTTGCTTATAAGTTGTTCTGCTTGTCTGGGGACAAAATTATTTCCAGAATTTAGGATAATAATCCTCAATGAGGGTTCTTTTTAGGCCTCTGTAACCTTTCCCTCAACCACCTTATATATTGGTATGTTAAGCAGCACCTTCGTTTAGATGAATCAGGGAACTAATTTAATAGAGATCTGAAAGAAGCATGTAATTCCGAACATTAGTTTAGTCATTTTGCTTTTCATACTCAATGCATGCTCCTTTTGGTGTTGTGATTCTATCAGCACTTTCGGTGATCATAGTTTGGGAGTTGAGTCAATCTAAAGAGACCTGTCTAATAGTGATTCTTTTTTCAGATCTCAAATTGAAAGACATGGATCTTGTTCAAAAATACTACAAGTGGACCCACCTACTGCAAAAAATGTCAGAGAACAAATGCCACGAATGTATTAAGTTGGAGGAGCACATTAAGCTAGCTAGAGAGATTAAGAAGCATAAAGATGAAGTTAATGCTCTTGAATTTCAATTGTCTAATGAAGCGCTCCAACAGATGCCAGAATTTCAGGGCCGGGTATGGCCTTGCCATGTGCATATTTCTTAGCCTATTATTCTACTTAGAATAAGATGGATGCTCTGATGTTGATCAGTATGTGGCATCTTTTATAACATATTAAGCTTATTTGCAGATTGATGTTCTGAAGGAAATTGGTTGTATAGATGAAGACCATGTGGTTCAATTAAAAGGTCGTGTTGCCTGTGAGATGAATTCAGGGGAGGAATTGATATGCACAGAATGTTTATTTGAGAATCAACTAGATGACCTGGAACCTGAAGAAGCGGTGGCTTTAATGTCGGCCTTCGTCTTTCAGCAGAAGAACACTTCTGAACCTTCTCTTACATCAAAACTCTCTCAGGCCAAAAAAAGGTTATGATCTTGTTCTTCCGTTTTTCTCTTTTTGCATGGGAAAGTTTTATGTTATTAATTTCTTTTGCAGAGATTATTTTGCCTAATATTTATCATTGCAACTCTGATGTATCATAGTCATAGATCTTTAGGTTTAAACCAATTGTAGAATGGCAGGCATTTACAGCTTTCTAAGTAGGGCTGTTCAGAAAAACCGAATCAAATTGTTGGTTCTTGGTTTGGATTTTTATTGTTTACAGTTAGGCTTATGGGAAAAACCATTCAGCTTAGTTCAATTTCTAATTGTGCCATTTAAAAATCAAGATAGTCCGAATTAATTGGAATTAAAATGTTTTATCAGTTTAAATGCTTATTTTATATGAAATTAAAAATAGCCTTTTCTTTTAAAGTCCAATTAGGTAGACTAGATCCAAGAGATCATGTCAAAATTAAATATATTTTATACATAAAAGAGATAAACTAAGTGACTGAAGCAAACCATGAAAATTCAGATTCAAGGTTTTATACAAAATTTTGGTTCGATTTGGATATTCCCTCTTGAAAAACAAATACATTGGTTTGGACCAAATACACTCCTATTCCTATTCCAACATATTAGTCTAGGTCCGCTGTGTACCATTGCAAATTTTGAATGTCCTGTGTGAGAAATTAGGTGCTTAGAAAGTTTGGATTTTCAACTTCTCAATGCTTGCATAAATACACAATAGCTAACCAATTTGCTTCAGCCGGTGTACTTGCAAGAAATTTTAGATTACAGTTCTAAAGAACTCGATATCTATGTAATAATCTAACCTGGATTATTGTTTCTTCCAGATTGTATGACACAGCTATAAAACTTGGTAATCTTCAAGCAGGGTTCAAATTACAAATAACACCTGAGGAGTATGCGAAAGAAAATCTCAAGTTTGGTCTTGTTGAAGTGGTGTACGAATGGGCAAAGGTTTCACAAGTTAACATGCTGATTAGACCTTGATCTAGGTTTTGGTTTGTCATCTTATATATCTTCCTTTGTTGCAGGGAACTCCATTTGCAGAAATTTGTGAGCTCACGGATGTTCCTGAAGGCCTTATAGTGCGGACAATTGTCAGGCTGGACGAGACTTGTCGTGAATTTAAAAGTGCTGCAGCTATAATGGGTAATTCATCACTTTATAAGAAAATGGAATCTGCTTCCAATGCCATAAAGCGTGATATCGTCTTTGCTGCTAGTTTGTACATTACAGGAGTGTGATGTGTACATTATTCTGTGATGCAGTTTAACATTGAATAGATCCTTAATCAGAAAAGATGTTTAGCCATTTTTCCCTTTGTTCAGTTCAGGAAAGCCAACATATCGCAACTGTTATCAACAGCACAGTTTGAGACCTAATCAATTGATATTGGCCAAAAACATCCTCCTCTTCGTTGGCAAGAACTTTTCAAGTTTCATTTGTACATTTGCATTTGATGTGTTTACAAGCATGGTTTTGATCGTTCTTGCATAGGAAAATCAGGTAAAATATAGCTTGGAGAAAAAACATTGGAAATTTACCATTCACGTTGCTTAATTTGGTCGACTTTGCTGCACAAAGTCAAACAATTCTGGGATACATTTTTTAATCAGGAAGGATGTTTTCGATTACTGAGTATCCAAACTGACTGGTCATTATCTAGTTAAGATACCTAATAATTTAACGATGCATTGCATATCAACTGGTTCTGAAATTATTTTGCACAAATAGGAAACACATGACAAGTGACAAAGACGATGAAATGACACCGCACGTTCTTCTAATTCAATTGTCGCTCCTGTTAGGCTTGTCTGAAGCAATATAAACCTGGAAACCAAAGAGATTGCGTTAACAGGTTAGTTTACCTCATTCTTTAAATGCTAATGAAATGAACCAAGGCTTTTGTTGGTTTACCTCGTCCGAAGCAGCCGGGGTCCAGTCGTTAGTTGCCGGATTTCCCTTGCAAGAGGCATGGCAGCTGGTATCCAAATATGGTTCCAGGCTGAAGCTTCTGCCATTGGCGTTCTCCACCTTGATGAACCCTGTTCCTGTCTGCAATGGAAATTCCACCACTATCAATCAAAATTCTTTTTCTTTATAAATTATAATAATAATTGAAGAGAATAATAACAAGAAAAATGTCCTGGAAGATCTCATTGTACCGTGTGGTGCTGCTTGTCAATGCAATTGAGATCCTCATAATACTCAGTCTCCACAAACTCCTCTTTCACTTCATTTCCATTGAAAACTATTTTCTGGTTTCAAATTTTGAGGGGAAAAAGAAATCAGACGATTACGAAGGAAAAACTGAAAGTAGCAAACCAGCACCCAACAATAACATAAATCGATGGAACCATGATAGAATAATTAAGTATTACTGCTTACCATGCAAATCATACACTAATAATTTTAATTCCCGCTATTTGACCACAGTCAAATGCTTTAGATCTGTCGAGAAATTATCCAAAAACACTTCAAACAAAGAATATCCTAACCATTGCCAATTGAAACAAATTTTGAAGATTTTCCGTTGTTATGTAACAGAATTTGGGAAACATAATTCAACAGGCGTTTGTAGTCCAACGGTTAGGATAATTGCCTTCCAAGCAATAGACCCGGGTTCGACTCCCGGCAAACGCATGCCTAAATGTTTAAAATAATTTTTTCCTTTTTCTGTCACTCTTTTTCACTACTTTCCATTTTTATAAGTTCACACAATATTAGATCTGGTCAGACAATTTCCTTTTTCTCAAACTACCCAATACTAGATCCGGTCGGATCTTCTGAGACCACGCAATGTCCGATCTAGTCGGATCTCTTCAGATCATAAAGCTTTTCTTTTTTCACTCTTTTTCATTATTCTCCTTTTTTCTCATATCGCAAAATGGCAGATCCAGTTGGCTCTCCTCAGACCGTGCACTGCCAAATCCAGTCGAGGCTGGATCCGGTCAGATCTCCCCCCTTGGGAAGAGGGGAGTGTGAGAGAATTTTTTAAATAAGAGAGAACATTTTTTAAAATGAAAAATTATACAAGGGGAGTGAGATTTGGCCGCAGACCGTGCAACACCAGATTCGATCAGGATCTGGTCGGATCTCCCCTTGGGAAAAGGACGCGTGAGAAATTCCTTTTTTTAATAGGAAAGAAAAATTTTTAAAATGAAAAATTATATAATGGGAGTCAGATTTGGCCACGTTTGTCGAAAGGTGAGAGAATTTTTTTTAATCGAAATAAAAATTTTAAAATGAAAAATTAAATTTATATATAATGTGATAATTTTTAAAATTAATCAAAAATAAAATTATTTTAAAAAATATTAACAGTTAATTAATTAAAATTATATATTTAACAAAAGATATTCTTTTTGGTTGTATTGTACATTTCCTAAACCGTATGAAATTATAGTTAAAATTGAAAAGATTAAGAACTTTACCCTTTTCCTGCCACCAAAAAAAAGTAGGGAAACACTAACCTGAGGATCATTTTCCAGACGTTGAAACTCAACGTATTCCGGGATCTCGGAAACGTCATCGTCGCCTACGGCGAGAGCATCGACGTACTTGGAAGCATATTCGCTTCGCTGAGGCTTAGTGTGACGTTTGGGTGCTTTTTCATCGAAGTATTCCCTCGTCTTCTCCTCCAATTTGGCCTCCTCTTCCACTGGTAAATGAACGTCACTCCTGTTTGGTCTCCTACCACACTCCATCTTTCTTTTTTCTCTCTTACGTCCAAACCCTGTTTAGCTCTTTCTTTCTACTTCTTCTGAAGGAGTAGAGTTATGTTGGCAATGGAAGATATTTGTTTGCTTAATTATTGCTTGATATTTATTATAGCTTTCATGTTTTGTACGGAAATTTGGACCAAAATATCAACAACCTCTAGATTTGGAAGCAAGAAAAAATCCTGAGAATCTTATCCAATTGCTTTGGTCCAGTTTTGAAATTTGATGGTACGCAGTAGGTGGCAGCTATTACTTTTTCCAAACCTAAAAAGGGCATGAATATGGAGCATGGACCCATAAGCTTCAATTTTCCAGAGGAAAGTTCCTGGTAAGTGTTGATGATATACATAGGGGCTTCTACTAACACAAATAGTAGCTGCCTTCCCTCCCCTTTTTGTATCATAGATTCATAGTAGCATTGAATTCCAACCATTTCCAGAGCCACAGCAACAATAAACAGATACTTACTAGATTTGGCCACTTTCTAATTACTACTACCCTTTAGGGAATGAAATTATGAAAACCTTTTTACAGACTGGAACCACTAGAAAGGGTTGAAGCCCAATCTCATCAAAGGAACAAAGAAGTACATGAGAGACTCAACTAAGCTTAGACAGGACCAAAGAAGTACATGAGAGACTCAACTAAGCTGAGACGAGGGAGAAAACATTCAATCCATTGGGCTGGAAGTCCTGTTTGGTTTATAGGGCAGCTTTCACATGCTCTTTAAAAAGAAAACAATTTCTTTTTCTTATATATATGTATAGCAGATTTTTATGTTTTAATTATTTAACTACTATACCATGTACTAGTGGATAGGTATTATAAATTAATCTCTATTCCTTTTGTTATTCTCGTCTTTGCATTAGTTTGACTACAAGAGAAAATTACGTCACTCATTTAAATTAATAAATCTTTAATTGTGTGTTTGGTTATACAATTTTATCTCTCCATCTTCTCAATTCTTACTAAAATGCTTGCCTTAAAAAAAAAAAATTTCTAATTGTGAGTTTGAGCATTTTTATGCCTTTTTTTTGGATAAAATACTCTCACATTTTTTAATTTTAATTGCAATTTTATGAAGGTTCATTAATTTTTAAAATGAATATCTACTCAAAAAAAATCTTTCATTGGATACATTGATTCAGTCATTAGTGTTTTCGTTAATTCGATGATGTAATAATATTAAAATGATAATTTTATTTTTTATTAATTCTAAAAATTATTATTATATAATTTTTATTAATTAAAAAAAAGAGAGCACTTATAAGTACTCTCCAAGGGAAGAGAGTACTAAATTGGTGCTCTTTTTTAAAATATATATATATAATAATAATTTTTAATTAATTAAAAAATATTTTAATTTTTTTATAATATGGTGTTTATATTTTTTAAGTGAAGTATTTATTTCGAAAATTAATAGATTTGTTTAAAATTTTGATTAAAACTTTAGAATTTGAAGATATTTTACCTTTTTTTCTGTGTTTCTGATGCTTTTCAAATGAACATATTTGGCCATTTTCCATGTCGGTGATGATGTAAAGAGAAGGAGATTCTAGATTTGAGGTCAAGTTGGCAAGTGGGAGTTCTGAGCAATAATCCATGCATTGAAGTCAAACTAGGAAAACCAAATAACCATATATCCCGATCGACCCATAACACAATCCTGGCATCCATTATGAATCAGTTTGAGCAATACCTCCGCCCGTCCATAGATTTGCTCAAAAAACAAGAAGCAAGAAACAAGATGGACGTGAAGGTTTCGATTTCCCATTGGTTATGTCATTTGAAACTGGGGTCATTCCACGTTCCAAGCTTTTCACTCTTTCCAATCATATAGATACTTTGGTACCATAGTTCAACCGGATAAGCCAAGGAGAAAATGACTTTGCATGCTAGCGTCTTATGTACGTAAACTAGGCTTTCCTGGGTGATGAGCTTGAGGACTGATCATCAGGACAAAAGCATCAAAGTTTTTTGCTCTCCTCTCCTGACCGTGCATATCTTAATCGGATGCTTCTTGTTTTCTGACCAAACCATTATACAATATTGCTGCCAGTAAGATCGTCAGCAGTGTTACTGCTATGAAATGGAAGCATCAGAGCTTCTTTCGTCCCCGATGACAATGACTCCTGTTTCAAGGGTCGGGCAAGGAACAAGTTGATTCATGACACAACTTACACGTACAATAATTCCCTCTCAGTCTCCGACGATACACTACGTACGTTAATTCAAGTGGTGGTGGCATTTGCTGCCCCCCACTTTCAAGACTCTAGACTCCATTGTTACAGCTAAACTTATATCTTCCCATCATGGTTCTAGCCTGACTCCAGCTTTTACTCAACCTGTATGCCTTAAGAAATATTCTATTTTGCTCATCAAACATCATGGCACTACGTACCTTTAGTTGGTGTTTCTGTTGTTTGGTTTTTGGCTATTTGCTTTTTATTTTTTGAAGAGTAATTATTATAAAGTAAAAGTAAAAGATAAAAACAATACCATAATTAATTCAAAAAGAGCAAATAATTAAAATGTAAGCCAAATTATAATATAATTAGTTTATATAGAATTTGTGCATTCAACAAAACTTCTAATAAAAAATTTTATAATTCAAGATTTTCAACTATAAAAAGTTAATTTCAAGTTTAAAATGAATTGAGGAAAGTAGTATACTGTTCCTACGTCGAGATTTGAGACTCTTCTCTATTATTTTTTTATTGGGTACTTATTAATATACTTTTTAATCATCATTCACAAGTAAAACTCACTCATGTATTTTAAAAATCATATCTATGAATGGTGATTAAAAATTTATTTAAAAGTAATGAATTGAACAATAATAGATAAGAGTCAAACTCAAGAAAATCTAATCTTTTGGTTATGTAACATTGAATTTAAGTATGAAATAGTTTAAATAGTAAATTACCTATTTAGTCACTTAACTTGTCAAAAGGTTATATTTTGATACGTAATTTTAAAAAATTATATTTTGGTGTTAATATCTATAAAAATTTCGATTACATGAGATATCCATATATATATTAACTCATCTACTATGAGAAAATACATCTGCCCTGTGTAATTGTTTTTCAACATGTTACATGATTAAGGTCGACTTATTGAAAATCACATCAAATAATGGTCAACTTTTAATGACTAAGTGATCAAATTAACACTAACTTTTATCAACGTTTGTGGTCTAAAAGTGATTTTTTTAAAGTTAAATTATAAAAAAAATTAATTACCAAATGAGTAATTTATACTAACCTAAATTACCTTTGAATAAACACTGCCTCCCAAAGTCCTACTCAAAGAAAATTCTACCCACTCGTAGCTAGCTATGTATACACTAATGGACAAGGCCGGTTCACTCCAAATGCCTCAGCCAAAAACTAAAAAATGAAGTTTGCCTAACAAAATATCAGGCTGGTCGTTAACCATTCACTTCCGAACACTTCCGCCAAAATCAGCCTACAGATACTCCCTAACCCAAAGAAACCAATCACCAATAAAGATGGATCGAGTAGGTTCTTTAGGATTAACGATTTGGATGCTTGTACAAGATACATAGTAGTATCAATTATCGGGTCACCTTTTCTTAGTGAGAAAAATATTAAAGTAAAGCTTAATTTCCAAGCATTATCCTCAAAAGGGTAGCCTTCAAATTTTATTGAAGACTAAAGAGAGATGATATAATATTTGCTTTCAAAAGAAGTAGCAGGAAATTTAAAGAAAGAAAACCTGAGACAGGGCAGGCCAGGCATATGCAGGCACACACTTTCTCTTTCTCTCTACAGGAAAAAGGAGAAAGATATCAAAACCCCGTTTATAATTGAAAAAATATCTAGTGCAAATCATCATCCCCCCAAAAGAGAAGGGACAAGGGAACTTTTAGCTTTAGGCTTTAGCCAGCTAGCAAATGCATGAAAATTAACTAATCACGTTGCATTGCATGTATATCCATATGGTATGCCTGGAAAAATGTCGAATTCTGGTTCTGATGAAATGTGTTTTAATTGAAAATGTTGGATGTATATTAATTCTTAGTCTAAAGCATATATATTATATATATGGAGTCTCCTAGACACCAATTAGGTAATGTTCCGAATTCAGTGAACTTTGATTTAGACTAGAGACCAAATAAATTTAAAACTTGAGACATGATAGATATTTGGAATCATATGAAATCCAACATCTTTCCTTTTGTCTTGTTTCCTTGGTTAGTTCCATTACGTAATAATATAGCTACTACCTTTTCCTTTTGAACAGTCTTTAAATACCCAAAGGTTCCGAAGAAGATAAAGTATCGAAGTCGAAATTCAATCTGCCCCCTCCCTCCTCATTCCTTTTCACCTTTCTGATCTTCCATTTCTGTTTGATTGCCTTGCCTTGCCTTGCCTTTCCTTGTGTGTGTCTTTGGGTGGAGAGACAATGCTTCCCAGCAGCTTGCTTTGTTCCATCCGTCCCAACTTCTCAAGGTAATTAATTTTAGTTATCCCCTTATAACCCTTCTACCTTACTTTGATATATGGTTTACCTTTTCTCATCCATGTTTCAAAGTTTATATATTGGTATTAAATATGTTTCTAATTTCAGCTACATTTTCCTTCTATAGCAATCCCTTGAGTCATTTTGTCTTTAAAAAATGTTCCCTTTTTGTGAAAACTGAACGGTGCAAGAAACTTACAAGAAATCAACAATAACCGTAACTTATTGTGAAAAGAAAACTTAAGCTTCATGCTTCATTTTTCTCCACACATTTGAATTTCAAGTCCTTTGACAATGTCAGATTAAGCATAATAAATTCATGAGGAGAACATTGAGGAGGATTGATATATAATGCTTGTGGTAGACCAAAACAAACATTAAAGATATTTTAATAGCATGATGGACCATATATATATATAAGGCTGCCATGGCTTTTGCGGGGACTTCGCTCTAAGCTCGAAAAGGGCAGGTAAGAAATAGAAAATCCTTACTCTGAAGGAAAATTGATTACTTCTTTCTTGTGGGCTTCATTTCCAAAGGGTAAGTGCATCCGACCAGGAAATTATCAATTGGAAAATGACTCACCTTGACTATAATACCTATACATATGGATCTTTCATCTCATGGAAAATCAGCCTTATAAATTTATTTGAAAACTTTCAGATCATGATTGCATGCATTAATACCAAAGTGGTGACAATAATTTTTTTCAACCGTTTTCAACATGTTCCGTTTCGGAATGTAGCTAGGCAAATATACCCTTTGCCCCATAGCTGGTATATATGTTTTTGGTCCTTTCCTTTGAGCCTCCTGCCTTTTTCGTAGGTTTTGGGCACTCCCACTTAAAAGATGCAACAACTTTAAGAAGATGGATAGATAATCCTTCGATCCTGCACCCAAGGCTATTAGGCAAGCTTTGAAATGAGGCAGCCCATATCAGTCATATGGATCCATCAGATTCTCGATTTTTTGCATGGCATATAGGTTGAAAGTGAAGCAAATCATAATTATCTGCTTGGTCTTAATCAACTTGACTTGGATACAAAGGAAGGCCCCAAAACATCAACTTCGTAAATAAACTTTGTCCAAGGAAACTGACTTCCCATGTTTTTAATCACGAAAACATCATCAAATCAACTATTTCATGACTTCAAATTCACCAGTCAAATGTGTTCGCGAGGGCTTATTTCTCATAATGGAAGATATGGTTTTCAAAAGTACATGAACCAACCTAGCTAGATAGAACCCCAAGCATCAAAGACGGCACCATTACCTATGTCAGCCATGTGACTGCCAATCCCAATTCCCATCCCTTCTTCTCTTTTTAACTCCAACCTTATCTTAGCAAAAGAAACATCATACTCAAATCTACACCATACACGTGGGTCAATAGGGCATTCTTGTAAATACAGACTAGACCAATCCCACGTGTAAAGCAACTGTCCTGTGACAAGCCTTTGCAATGGATTAATTCATGGATTTGGTGTTGTACCAGGAAGAAGAAAGGCAACCGGGATAGCCTGGAAACTGAAGCCAAAGACCTTGACTTTTGGTACTCGGTTACGTTTAACAGAGATCCGTCTCCGAATCAGTCGTCCAGATTCTCTTTAAGATCTGATAATTCTCACGTTCCCAGGTCAGCCACTGTCAGAGAATAAGAAGAGAAAAAGAAACACATTTTTTCTTTTCTTTTTCTTCATTTCTTGGCATTGGGTTTTTGCTATCTTCCACTGGAGTGGTGCTACCCTTTATCCTGCGCATCCGCATCTAATACTAGCAAAAGTTTCTGACTTTGCTAGAAAAAACTCAACTTTTTAACTCACTGATTCACTGCTCATCTCACTCTGGTTCTTCAGAAACGGAGCAGCGGTGAAGGCGAAGAAGAAAGGAGAAATGGCGACCAAGGTATCAAACTTTTCGGATCTGATACAGCGAGTTGCAGCTTCTTGTTTGTTGCACCCGCTCGCCGCCGGTAGACATGATTCCAGCGACGTTGACGCCGCGAGTCACGCCGTTATCGAGGAGAACCCGGATGAAGAAGAATATTACGAGTACGGTAATTCAAGTGAGGATGAAGAGAAAGAAAATGGTGGGAAAGACATGGAAAAGTCGAGGAGAATAACAAGGGTTTGGAACACTGGAGAGAAATCGAAGGAAATGGTGGCATTAATGGAGGAGGTTTTCGAGTCGGTGGCGGAAATGAAGAAGGCTTACGTTAGGTTACAAGAGGCGCATTGTCCTTGGGATCCAGAGAGGATGAGGGCGGCTGACGTGGCGGTGGTGGGGGAGTTGAGGAGGCTTGGGGTGTTGCGGGAAAGGTTTAGGAGAAGGACACGTGGTGGTGGTGTTGGGAAAGGACACGTAGCTATGCTGAAGGAAGTGGTGGCACCGTACGAGGCGGCGGTGGAGGAGTTGAAGAGGGAAGTGAAGGTGAAGGAGGTGGAGATTGAGAACTTGAAAGAGAAGCTTAACACTGTTACTTGCCTTTCCAATGGTGGAAAGAAAGGGCGGGGTCTCTCCAAGAGGAAAGTCAGCTGCAGTCAAGGTAATTTGCTTTAAAATGACCTTTCTAGACTTGTTGTTGAGAACCTTGTTGTTTCAATACTAATACAATATCACTTGATGAAATTGGGGGTTATGTTGGTAATTATACGACTTAGGCAACATGCGAACAAAGTTGGAATTGTTGTTGCTGACCAATGGTATCATGCCACGTCATCAGGAAGTCATTGTCAAACGAACTGTTCGTTCTTTCTTGTTCAATAACAGTAGGAGATCATTGGTTCTTTTGGCAAACTACCATGGGAATTTTGATTCAAAGCATGCCTTGGTTATGTTCTGTTTGTGGTGAAATTGCATAGTTAGGGATATCAGTTTAACTTATTTGTACCTGGTGACAGTAATTGCAGCAGCCCCGGCACCAGAGCTGTTTGAGGCCACAATGAGTCAGGTGAAGGAGGCGTCGAAGTCCTTCACATCTCTCCTTCTTTCCCTTATGCGTGAGGCTCGCTGGGACATTTCCGCCGCTGTCCGATCAATAGAAGCTGCCACCGCCACTCCTGATACTGCCTCCTTTACCACCACCATCACTCCCTCCGTCGTTGCGAATCACCACTCCAAGTATGCGCTTGAGTCGTATGTTTCACGTAAAATTTTTCAAGGCTTTGACCACGAGACTTTCTACATGGATGGCAGCCTCTCGTCATTGCTTAATCCTGATCAGTACCGCCGAGAATGCTTCACCCAATATCGTGACATGAAGGCAATGGACCCCGTTGAACTCCTTGGAATCTTGCCTACATGTCATTTTGGTAAGTTCTGCTCTAAGAAGTACCTTGCCATTGTCCATCCCAAGATGGAAGAGTCCTTGTTCGGAGACTTGGAACAGCGCAGCCAAGTTTTGGCTGGAAACCATCCTAGAAGTCAGTTTTACGGGGAGTTCTTGGGGCTTGCCAAGGCAATCTGGTTGCTTCATTTGCTTGCATTCTCACTTGACCCATCACCAAGTCAGTTCGAGGCAAGTAGGGGAGCTGAGTTTCATCCACATTATATGGAAAGCGTTGTCAAAATTTCAGGTGGGCGGGTGCCTGCAGGTCAGATCGTGGGATTCCCAGTTAGCCCTGGGTTCAAGCTTGGAAATGGATCTGTTGTCAAGGCAAGGGTCTACCTAGTGGCTAGGACTTGAAGTAGTGGTCAGACTTCTTGCATTTGCTTGGATAGGTTTTAGGATTTGCACATAGGGCAATTGGGTTTGGCTTTGTTGTTGTTGTTGTCACTGGACTGTCGAGGAAATTCCCCCGTCCATTAGACTACTGATGTTAGAAGTAGTAGGTCATTTGCCCTTTAAGAATCAGGTTTCAACTCCACGGATATTTCAGCCTTGGGTTGCATGTCCGGTTTGCTTTATCAGATCTTAGCCATTCTGGAAGCGTGTATTTCCAGAGGACTAAAAATTTAGCTGTAAAAATTATGATGATATTTATTTTTCGATCAGCCCACTTAAGTTTCCACTTTCCATAAAAGTATACTTGTCTAAAACACTATTTTAAAGTTTGCAGGTACGGGGGGATGACAGGGTAAAAAGGCAGTTATATATATCCACCCATCTATCTATATATATAGCATCTAGAGCCAAGAGATGCATAGTTGTATACTTAGATCTTAGAGCTAGAAGGAAAGGCATGAAGATTAACATGACATGTGTTATCTGTGACATCTTGCCAAGCTCTTTACCTATTTGTAACTTTACATGGTAAATACTATAAGGTGGAAAATGCAATCACACAATGGTTGACATGCTAACAAGTAACAACCAAGTTAACCATAAAGGGAGAAGGTCAAAGACTCAAAAGTATGAATTTCCTCTTCCCCCTTAGTTTGTTCCCAAAAAAAAAAAAGATGATAAAACCCTCAAAAAATGCAAATCATCATGTAGAAAAACCGGAGGTCTAGCCCATGTAAAAGGAAGTATACCATAAGCTACCTGCCAAAGGGAGGCATACTGATTGAGCAAGAGCAAAGTATTGCTTCCACCTTCAACCAAGTTTCCTTACACTAACAAACAAGGCAATGCAGGGCACATCAGTCCATACTCACGTTTTACTTCAAGAATAAGCAATATTTGTTGAAGGTCCCACAAATGCAGGTATTACATGATTCCAAATACAATGAGGCAGACATTTGCCAATTTCAGTTTGGTTGGGAGAAGACAGGCAGACAGCTTGTAGTCCCACAAAAGGGTATAGTAATAATACCTTCTAAAAGATATTTATAGTTACAATGACACTGTTTTATATAAGATAAATGAAAAGTTACAAAAAAATTTGGCAATGCAATGCCTACCTTACTCTCCGTTCAAAGAATATACCTCTCAAGAATTGAAGTGACAAGCAAGCAAAAGCGGTGTCTTCCTAGTTGCAAACTAAAATCAGTCATAATATAATTCTCCCCGGAAAGCTTTCTTGGCCTGTCATCGCCATAACAAAGAAGGTTAGCATATCATAGTTGGTAGCAAATATAAAGGCTTTCTTACGATTATTACAAGTATATGCTAAGAAAATTCAAAGCTTTGAATAGAAAAAATCTCTGCATCTAAATAACATGAAAAAGAAAAATCTTCCCATCCTTTTGCCAAAATAAAAAACATTAAAATGGATATATAAATCAAATCTATACTGAATACAGTTTGGCAAAGGGTCATCTTGATCATTAAGTTCTAATTTCTTTAAAATTCACTAAGGTGCCAGGCATGTCTAATAGTTTAGTCATCACACGGCACTAGGTTGAGCTCAACAAACATGGCAGTTTTCTAAATCCAGATGTTGCATCGTGGTGTGTTTAGACTAAATGCAGAGATGAAACTGGAAATCCTAGTGCAAAATAGAAACAGGAGATTGGAATACACAAGCATACATATGTCAAAAAAAGAATAACATGGGCCAAAGAAAGGACAAAGATCAAATCAAAATGCAGATCTTACCTGCTCAAGAGTCAAAAACATAACCACATTCCAAGATCCCAGCCGACTGAAATTTGGAAGAAACCCCTTATAAAAGGCAAGGAATCCCTGTGATGCATCAACTATCAAAAAGTTACTACTCATCATAATATTGCTTTTCTAGTAAAAAGTCAGTTTCTATCAAGACTAACTGCCAAAATTTTTATCTTTGAGAAAGGATTTAAGATAAACATTAATGAAGCACGAAAGAGAACTATTTTCAGAAGCTTGAAGTTAACTACACAGAGGGATAGTAATTGAATGAAAGTAAAATTTTCAAGCCCAGGAGCATGCAAAAAATCTTTAATTCTGGCACAAATTTTGATCCTCCAGTAGTACCAAGAACATAGAGTGTAGTCAAAAGGACATAAATAGATTCTAGAGAAATCTAGAGGAGATGCAAGACAAACAACCAGAAAATCAACATACCTCATTCTTCAAAGTCTTAATAAAACAATCAAGAGTGTTTTTGTAGCCAGAGTCTCCCATCATTCTAGATTTCACCTGGAACATAACAAGCAGATCCATCCACCCAACATATGTTTTATAAAATCAGTTTATATGATGCAGAGCTCCACAATCTCGTACAAGCATAGCCTTATTGCCTCTGATGCTTGGAAGACAAATTAGACTAAAACTGAAGTATCAACATGGAAAAAGAGTCATAATTTAAACTGTATCAAGCATGACCGTGGCACATCATCTTCTTTCAAAATTCCAATCCAGAGCATTTTGCACTTTAGCACATAATGGCATAGTGGTTCTGCATATCCAGTGGTGCTTATCTCTAAATAAAGGTTTGACACAAGTTTTTCAGTCTAAAACTTGTTGCACCAATCAAAACAATTCCACAAACCAATATCACTGGATTTTCAAAAAAATGCTGGTTTAACAGAAGCTAAGTATTGAAGCAGAAACTAAAAGTACGATTATTATCAAATTTAACGACTACAGCACAAAGATAAGCAACAGATATTAATTCTAGGTCTGAACCATTCACAAAAGTGAAAGCTTCAAGCTATAGGACAAAAGTTACGACAGAGACAACAAAAAATCAAAAGTTACCAATCTTATAATTCTTCAGAAGCATAGCAGATAATGGAGTCAAGATCAAATACGTACCACATCAATGGGAGAACCAATACAGACTGCAAAGAAACCAGCTCCAAGACCCGCTAGAAGATGAGTTAGAACATTGTCTGAGAACCCTGGAATTTTCAAAACTGTCTGCATGAATATAAAGATTTTAGACGTTAGAAATCATTAGAACAACCATACTAGCCAAGCATGATACCAAATTTATCAAAAAGAGTGACTTCAACATAGTTGACTTAAAATTGTAAATTTACCTGTTTCACTTGATCATAACTGGCTAGTTCAGCAGCATTTACAATGGCATTTCGTGCAATGTTGGGACCAAGCCCAGTCCACAGTGCCCCTAGTCCTTCCTGATTATTGAAAATTTTATATGATAAGTAAATTAATTTTATCAAGAAAAAATGGATAGTATTATTCTAAGAAAACTGACTTGTCTAACTATGGTGTAGTACGCATCCAAAGTCCCATAATAACGCCTAGCGACCCCAACTGGAAATTTTCCTTCAGCTTGCAACCGAACTTTGACAAGGTCGGTTGGATTAGCGACTGCAATAGCTATAGCACCTGTTTGATGTGAATGGTTTTTATATGAGTTTATTGTGAAAAGCGTCCTTTTAAGAAATCAAAAGGCAAACATTGATTAAAAGTGCACCACCTATAAACTGACAAAATGA
This sequence comes from Theobroma cacao, assembly GCF_000208745.1. Classification (NCBI taxonomy): domain Eukaryota; kingdom Viridiplantae; phylum Streptophyta; class Magnoliopsida; order Malvales; family Malvaceae; genus Theobroma; species Theobroma cacao. The sequence goes on from NC_030858.1 coordinate 35,713,353, forward strand.
GGTACAAAACTAAAAATGAAGATGTACACAGTTTAGTTCAGCAGAGTAGTTACCATTAACTCACCGGTCAATAACGCTGCAAGAATTTTTTGGTACAAAGGAATATCTCCAACATAATCATTGCCAACTAAAAATGTTTTGACCTGCCCATAACACATATATGTCAATCTATTACCAAAAAAGAAGCACAAAACATGCTAATTTGACCCATATCATAGCCTTACAGGTTCATATAACCCAATCCTTAAACCTCCATAAATGCATTGGCGATGTAAGCCAGCAATTATTCCTTTCCAGAGTGCCGATATACCTTCTTCCTTAGCAATAGTAGCCATAGTACCCAACAAACCATTATATTTAGGTAAATTAACTTCATCACCAACTGCTTTCTTCTGGAGCTGGAGCCTGACTTTGGCAGTGTCCAAAGGGATGGTACAGAACTGCAAAACCATGAGCGTGATGTTTAAATAAAGGAAGAGTGTTAAGCATAAAAGGAAATAAAAGCAAGTCTCCGACCTGCTGAGAAAACAATGTGAAGCACATTGAACAAGAATAGTTCAATATGTTCTGGAAGCATTCCATGATGCTACTGTGCACAATCATATAGAAACAAGTATTCCACATCATTCCATATATAAGTTCTCATATCAAGCATTGCTTCCTGTGATCTTGATTAACCAATGATTGTCAAATAAAACAGGGTAGTACGAAAGCTGATTTGGCATATATCCACGGACAAGTCAGTAGAAGAATTCCCACCGAGAGTATCTTCAACCATATATAGAATATAATTGAATTAGTAGCATTTTAACATACATTTCTTACAAAAATAACCAAACATCTAAAATCTTGCCGAGCTAGTGCCACATGACCTTCTTCTAATCCTAACTGAGCTCGATGATTTATTTGGATCCAAAATTTTAACATTCATTCAAAATTCTTAACATTTTTTTTTGAAAGTTATTCAAAATTCTTAACATTGTATATGAACTGCTAAAATATCAAAGACCCAGAAAACTAGGAGCTAATGCCAAGGACAAAATAAACTGAATCATCATCAGCAAATTAAACAACTATAAAAGCAAGCATAGAATTAAGCAATGAGCTTAAGATAGAAACATGAAAAAGTCCAGCTGAACACAAAAGCCAACCTTTCTCCATCAAACGAGCAATCAAGAAGAAAATAATCACAATAAGCAACCAAAAGAACAAAAAAGAGCACATGTAAATTTATATCCATAGATCGTGAATACCTCAGCAAAACAAGCAGCAAAAGCACTGCAAAGAAAAGTTTCAGCGAAAGAGAACTTGAGATCTGCCATCGGGAACTGAAAATGAGAAATGGGTAGCAGAGATTTGGGGGCGAATAAAAGGAAATGAATTGGTTGAGTGACAGTGAGACAATAAAAGGAACGGAAAAGGAAAGAAAGATACAGGATTTGTTTGATAAAAGGGCGAAACAGAATAATTAAAATGCGCCTTCATTGGCACCCATTTAAGGTTGTGCAACTGGGTTTTTCACTCCTTCTCATCTTCTTTCTTGTTTTCTCATTAATTTACTGCTAACATTAACATCTTCGTTTTGTTTCACATGTATATGGTTGTTGAGCTTGTCTCTGTCTTCAACATCTCATCATTGTTTTTTTGCCTTATTTCTATTTTTTTTGTTTTTTTAACAGATGGGTTTGATTGTTCGTTAATCCGTTAATTTATTGTTTAATTTGGTTGCGTGCCTGAAAAGAAGACACTTGTGGTTATTTCATAGGCTATTATCTCCTAAAAGTCCACTTGAAGAAGTATTTTATATTTTTAACTTTTAAATTCTATAAAAAAATTTACACATAATATTTTTAAAAATTCTTAAATTATTCAAAAAAATATATTTACTATGCTCAATCAAATTTTTATATTTTTATTTTATATTAAATAAATTCTTATTATGAATAATTAATTACTTGTCACTAATCAAAATATCAATACCTTTCACATAATATATTTATAAAATAAATTACTATAAAAATATCAAACAAAAATAACATAAAATTAAATCAATGTTACGTAGGATGGGACTTGAATTTAAGCTTAAAAAATTTTTAGGACTTTTTACTTATTATATAAAAAAAGTTTTATTAGTGCAATCATACTATTTAGTAGTGGAATCAAAATTTCACGTTAGAGGGAACGAAAATAAGAAATTTAATATTTAAGAAAATGAAACTATAAACTTTTTAAAAATTAAAAGCAAAATTTTAAAATTTTAAAAGAAAACATAGAAAAATTATATCCTTTTCAAGCTTTGTGAGGTGGGAGGCTCTAGTATCCCCCCTCCCTCGTCGCTAATACCATACCAATAATATAACTATAATTACAAAAAAGTAACAAGAAATTACACATGACATGAAATTAGCCTCCAACATGCCAAAACCTTTACTTCAATCCTTAGAGTTTAAAATATTTTAGGATTTGATTTTGGATGTTAGCCAAATATAATTCAAAATTAAGCATTATAAGTGACATTTGTGATGTGGGATCAATTTATTTTTCTCTTTATACAAAGTCAAAGCTTGGATAAACTTTTATATACACAAAAGAATAGCTAAATTTGGTTGCTGAATATCTATTTTGTAGCTTTGTGAAATTAATTACTTAAAAAGTAAGTAGCCAAATTTTAACCTTGACATTTTGATCTATCAATATCATGGTAGATTTTTATGCTTTCCGGTAAATCTAAAAGTTATTAACACATTTCACACTTGTGCTTAAAAGCCCAAAAATGAGTTTAAAGCCCAAGAATAACCCGTATAGGGTCCATGAGTCCGGTTGTTTTAGTGTATAGCAGTCTGACCCACATGACTCGACCCATGTGCCCAAGTGTTAGAAACAATAGCATTACAGCATTAGCAATTAATTACGCGTACGCACGCTGACGACCTAGGATTTATTCAAGAAAAGAAGAAGCCCTGGAATTGACAATGGCGTCATCCTCATCTGCATGGCCCGAAGCCGAAGTTGTACATGTGTTTTGACGCACTGGGTGATGAAGGCGAGGCGTACTTCACCTTCGCGGTGGAAACGACGGCCTTATTATCTTCGAAAATGAAGGAGGCTCCCTCTGTGGAGAAGCTAGCCTCAGTAGAGGGCGACAAAATGTGTGCCCACATAGGCTGCGGTGCGTTGGGATCGAAAATCCTTCTTTCGGGTGGAATGAAGCATACCCAAGGCGGAGATGCATCGTTCCGAAGATACAGCTTTGATGATCTGAACGATGGGTTCTCGCGCTTGATACACAAGACGCCTCCTCACGCCCTTCTTTGTTCCATATACTCGGAAGTTATCTAGAAAAGCTGAACCTTTCGCAGCGGAAATCGACGGCGAGCTATATGTTTTTGGATACTTAGAGGGCGATAAATGAATGCACAAAAACCTCAGAAGTTTTCGATCCAAAGCTGAATAAATGGACAGCACTGTCTGATCCATTATTTATTTCTGGTAGTCTTGCACCCAAGCCTGGAATTACTCAGTTCTTCTACCTCACACTCCTTTCTTAAAAGGAAATCTTTTTGTAAAGTCCAGCTTTTGATGTTTTACGTTACAACATTGATGACAACTTTTGGTACAGGGATATAACGTTTGGTGACTCAGCTCTTTGCTTTGCGGATAATTAAGTCCGGTGTAAGCTTTAGTTTTGGCGATGAAGATGTGTGTATTTTCTTTGAAAAATGTTTTTTTATCGGCCTATCTGGTTAAAAAGATATGGGAGTTTTTAAAATGGTGATCAAAGTGGAAAAGCTTGGATTGATTGCATCTGAGGATTATGCATGCTGTTGTTTTGCAAAGCTGGATGGTCAGAGGATGTGTCTTGTTAATATTATTGAGGATCCGGACTTAGAGATAAGGCAGATGTTATCGTGGCAACATGTGAATTTGAGTGGTTCAAGGACATTGCAGCGTCTCAGGCGAACCAGTTGTGGATGATACCAATGCCTGTGATTTACCTTTGCACGAAAGGAGTTTTTTGAAATATGATTATTTGGAGACGGATTTTGTGGATTTTCATATCCTGAACCAATATTGTCATCCCCGTGATCGATCTTCCTTTATTTGGAAAGCAATTGGGTGCTTCGTGCTGTAGCTCCTTCCTTAATTAAAGAACTTAACTAGGTTTTCTCTCGTGGGGAAGTGCCATCGAGCCACCGTCTTAGTAAACAAAATGTTAATTAAAGAACTTAACTAGGTTTTCTCTCCTGCATATAGATATTCGGCAAGGACTTGAGCTTTGTGCGTCTTTTGTGTTGTAAAATTTCTTATGCAAGTAATAACTATATAACCTTAACCCAGTTTTCCATCCGATCCACACATTCATTGAAAGATTTTCTCCAATCTGGTTTCCACTGATGTGCATAAATAGATTCTGATGGAGTTTATTTTTTGGTGCTGTTTTGAAACAGGTGATGTATAACATGTTAGCTCATGGGACAGGCTATGAAGGAATTAGGGGAATGATGACACTGAATTGTTATGGTTTTTGTAAATCTTCAGATTTTTGGTATGTTAGAATTGACGACTATGTATGCTATATAGTACTTTGCATCCTATCAATAGCAATTCCTCTGCTACGTTGAACGCCCTGAGGGGAACTTTGTCGATGGCTGGTTTAACTTGAAATATTGTATTTTATAAGCATTTATGTGGTGACATTCATTGGCAGTATTCTGATATCCGGCAGCTTTTTGAATATGGGTTTCCCTCCTAACGCTAATTATTTATTCCTGGGGGGCTGTGTTGATCTTGGAAACAAGAGTTTACAAATAATATGCCTTTTGTTCGTATCTTCACCATATAAAATATCATACGAATATAATATAAATAATTATTTTTGTTAATATTTAAAATTTATATTTGAATATATTTAATAATTATGTAGTACGATAATATGATTAACACGTTTTATTAAATGTGTTAATTTTTTTATACGATACGACATGATTAATAAACACGATTAAACGATTAATATGATTTTTTTAACACGATTAATACAACTAACTTAAAATATTTACAATTAAATATAATTTTATTATTCAAATTTAAAATAAAAATTATAAAAATAATAACATTAAATATAATAAAATTTAACATAAATAACATATATAAAATTTATTTTCATACTAATAAAATCTATTATTAATATTAAACGTGTCACTTATACACAATTAAACATAATAATATAATTAACACGATTAATTAAACGTGTTAATCATATCAACACGATTAAAATATGAAATGCAATAAGACTAATTTCATAGTTATTTAATTTCGTATATTTTCATGTCATATCCAAAATTATCAAGTCTAACCAAACAATCTAAATTTTTACTCAACTGCATTTTATATTTAAATAAATTAATGCAAACAATCACCTTCAACTTGGTGAAGGTCTAGCTAATACTTACCCCGGATGAATCCACATGGAACGTATCTGGATTCAACCTCAATAGGTTGGATCCAGCTTTGGACATGGCTGGATACTGAACATATATGGGCGGGATTTAACGTTCAATGTTGTTCCACCAGAGGATGTTCCTCTTGCAAGTTTGTAGAAATCTTGGGTGGGCTTTCGTGGGCCTGAATGGGGCACTTGACCCAACTTCCAAATTCAGATGTTGCATGACGATGTCAATATCCTTCCCGCTTTGCTAAACTCATTGGCGGGAACCAAACGCCTCCCAATCCCGCCAATTGAACACCAACGATTCAAAGTAACTTTCCTCTTTATATAAACCCCTCAATTCCCTCATTTGTTTCCTTTCTCTCTCAAAGCCCTAATCCTTAACCTCGCATCTTTCTCCCAAGAATAGCAAAAGAAACCCAAAAATGCTTGAGCTGAGGCTTGTTCAAGGTTCGCTTCTAAAGAAAGTCTTGGAAGCGATTAAGGACTTGGTCACCGATGCGAACTTCGACTGTTCGGCGACGGGGTTCTCGTTGCAGGCCATGGATTCGAGCCACGTGGCCCTGGTGGCTCTGTTGCTCAGATCGGAAGGGTTCGAGCACTATCGCTGCGATAGGAACATTTCCATGGGAATGAATCTCAATAACATGTCCAAGATGCTGAAATGCGCCGGTAATGATGACATCATCACTATCAAGGCTGACGACGGCAGTGATACAGTTACTTTCATGTTCGAGAGCCCCAGTAAGTTTTCAGTTGCTGTAATATTTTGGTAATTTTGTTTCCAGTAGGGTTTTGGGGTAGTTAGGGTTTTGGGAAATTGAGATTTATTGGAAATTTGTTTTGGGATCGTATCAATTGAATGTTTATTTTGGAAAATTGTCATTGGTTTGGTCGCTGGGAAATTTAGGAAAGCTAAAGAAAACTGTAAAAAACTATGAAATGATTGTTTATCTTATAAAACTGTGGTGATTTGTTTGGTGGCGGGGAGATGAACAAAAGAAACCAAGCCTTGGAAATGTAAAAGATTTTGATGTTTTATAAATGGTTTGTCGTAACACTTAGTCAAGATGAAGGTTTTTTGTGTTCATTCAATTGAAATGGGATTAGACTCTCTCCAGTGTTTTTGGGCTAGACTTGCTAATTTTGTTGCTAATATAAGGTTGAACTGACATTTGTTTTTGTGTGTTTGTTTACGGCTGTGCTAATGGATTAAAGCACAAGACAAGATATCAGATTTTGAGATGAAGCTGATGGATATTGATAGTGAGCACCTTGGAATTCCAGAGGCAGAGTACCATGCTATAGTTAGGATGCCTTCAGCTGAGTTTGCAAGGATTTGTAAAGATCTTGCTAGCATTGGTGATACTGGTACTGCTGAAATGTTTTGCTTTATAAGATTTTATAGATTATAGATTGTTAGGCTTTTCTTTCATCTTTTTAGTTGAGCTTATTTGCATGTACTTGTGCAAATGTTAACTCTAGTTTGATGTGGTTGCAGTTGTTATCTCTGTTACGAAGGAAGGTGTGAAGTTTTCCACGAGAGGTGATATTGGAACTGCAAATATTGTTCTCAGGCAAAATACCACTGTAGATAAAGTATGTTCTTTGGGCCTGCCATATTTTTTTTTTTTGCAAGTGCTGTAATTTGTTTAAACATGGTTATTTATAGAATGTTATACCCTGTTTCCACGTTATATAAGGTGACTAATTTGATGGTTCTATTGCTTTCTGGATAAACACTTGCAGCCAGAAGAAGCAACAATTATAGAGATGAACGAACCAGTGTCATTGACATTTGCATTGAGGTACATGAACTCATTTACAAAGGCCACTCCGTTGTCAAATACAGTGACAATCAGCTTGTCTTCAGAACTGCCTGTTGTGGTCGAGTACAAGATAGCTGAGATGGGTTATATCAGGTTCTACTTGGCACCCAAGATTGAAGAGGATGAGGATGAGACTAAGCCACAAGTGTAACTTGATTTTGGCATGGGATCCTGTTTCCTTGTTCAGTAGAATGTGTTTGATGTTGTCATCAATGTTGCCTTGAGGGTTCTACTTGAAGCTCACCATGTAGCCAAACGTTAAGTAGTTCAGGTCAGATGGATGATAAATTTCTTTCATGTGCTTGGATATTTTTGATGTTATGTTATAAATGATGATGCATCTCTTTTCTTATTTGTGTTCATTCCTACTGCAACTTAATGGATTCTCATTAAAAATGTTGAAGATTTGAAAGCCACAAGAAGTTGAGAATGCTTTGAACAGCCTAATTGCAGAAAGGGTAATTTTTTTTTTTGGAAGGCAAATTTATTGATGAAGTCTCTTAAAGAGATAAACAAGCTAAACAGCTTTCGAAAGAAGCAAAAGAATCCTCACATACGAGTGTACTTGTATGGGATCAGTTCAATTTGGGCAAAAGCAGCATTACTACCATTTTGCAGGAACATTGATTACGATAAAATTAAATCTAGTTAAAATTGTCTGTCAACTGCCCATAAAACAAGATAAGACTTCTGCTCAAGTTGATGAAACAAAACTACATTCTTCCTTTATTTGAGGTTCTACTTGCTATACCGCATAATCTCCTCTTCTTAGGCTCTGCAAAAGAGGGAGTTGTGGCACCACCTGAATTGACTTGTTTCAAATGCCCTTTCCCGCACTAAGACATAATAATGCTGGAATTGTGCCTATATTCCCTACTTATAGCCTTACACACTGCGTTTCTTGGCTTCATTGTGGAGAATAACCCCCAACTACTGTGGGAGAGCATCGGAGCATCCCCGTTACTGAGGGGATTTCGGAATATCAGAATAGAGATAATCGCAGCTACAGGCTTCTTTAGCATTCCCCAAGACCTGTAAGAACAAGCATAGGCATTATCCTTGTTATGAAAATAGCTTAAGAAATAACAAAGATAAATTTTTAAAAAATTAAATAAATAAAAAAATACAAAAATTTATGTGATTTAATCTTTTAGTTATATTCACAGAGTGAAGTACGCCACTCTAGCTCCATACAAAACAAAACAGAGATTTCCATCATTAAATTGAAAGATCAATGCTGGTATGGCAATTACATCATTTTTTTTGGAAGTCAATAATTACAATATTATATAATACCAGATCAAAGATAAGCCCAATGGCTGGTCAAAAAGAGCCATTGTCAGCAGGTGCGATACATGCCGAGTTGCTGTCCAGAACTAAAAATCTTTAACACCTCAGGGGGTTAGCACAACCGCCTTTTCCAGTTATTTGCTGGATATTGGACAGCCAAGAAGGACCTGTACAAATTCCACCATATACACAAAAAGAAAGAGCACCGCCAGGATCACTGACAAAAGTGACCAAAACTTACAGACTATATACAGAATTATCAATCAAAAAGCATGTAACTGTTGTACTGTACTAGCAATCTCTCCTTCGCAATTCTGTATTGCTGGCTCACCAATGACCCAAAGCAGATTCTGGGACCTCAAAACCCCTTCCTTGGAGAGGAAGTCCGCTGCCTCATTCGCAGTTCTCAAGACTTGTTTTATTTCCCAGCGTGAAATTCTATCAAGCAGTTTATACATAATATAATATTCCCCGCTGTCATTAAAAAGTTGCAACTATATATTCACCCAAGAATTTAACTATATATTGTTATCTCTTTATGTATAACTTAATAGAAAATTAAAATAAATTAAAAAAAATTCAAACCAGCATCAAGGCTCTAACATGTGTGCTTCTATATTACTAATTACTAATTCGCATACCCTTCCACCTAAATGTTTTAATAATAAATTATAAACATTTTAATAATAAATTATTAATATTTTAATAATAATATTATTAAATTATAATTTTATAATAACATATTGTTTTAAGCTAATGAGTTTCAAAAACATCAAAAATTTTATGAAATAATAAATAATACAATTAAATATATTTTTGACATTTTATCACTTATTCTTTTATTATTCTAAAGTTATTTTTTTTCAATTAAATATTAAAATAATGTCAAACTTACAATTCCTTTCTATTAAACAAACTACATTATAATTCTATATTTTTCTATTCTTACATAATAGTTATGCCATTTCTCATTTATTTCATTATGAGCTCAATAAGAACCATGTGCAAGCCCAATGAATTTGAATTGTCTTAACTTGAATATAATTTATAATTTGATTTAATTTTAAGATAAAATATGTTTTTTTATTGGTTTTAATAATATAATGATAACAATAGTAAATTTTTTTAATGAAAAATGGTTTATTTTAGCTTAAATGTAATAACTAATAAATAAATCTTAATTCTATGTATTTTGACTTAAATCCCATTTCCTCCCTCATCTTGGCGGAAACGCTTAAAAGCAATCGAAAAAAACCCTAGTATTTACTCAGGAAAAGAAGCAGCCCTCGAACCATCATTAATGGCTTCATCCTCATTTATAAGGGCGGATTCATGGGAGTTTAGTATTACCTAACTCAATGTTATTTTGCTGAAGACATGATTCTCTAAATAGTATTACTATGACTATTTACTAGTTTGAGTTGTACCTTATGCAAACATTGAACCGATGCCTAGATCCAAGATCCAAAGAAAAGTTGTTGAATTTCGTAATGGTTAATTTCACTTTCTAACTTACTACTAAAGTCTACCAGATAATCATGTTGAGAGATAACATATGTAAAAAGCAAGGGACGATATTGTAAATTCCATAAATATCGAATTTCTTTCTTAATCACAATACAAATATAATAACACAGAGAATTGAAAAATCAATATTTATATACTTTGCTATAATTTTTACTTATTGCATCAGTATTACTATCAACAACAAGGTTATGTTTTTGTGTGTTGTTGCTCTTTGTTCTCCTCTTTCGAGACATTGAATTGTTAAAATTGGCTTACAGAAAAGAAAGTTAACCAATTAATCTATGTATTACATAATTACAAAGAAATTCTTACACAAATATAATGAAATATAGTTTTACAAATTCTATCCTCCTTGAACATCGTAACTTGTTATGGCCGTCTTGAAGACAGTGACCATGTCATCTTCCTCCCAACCCTTGAAAGTCTGGTGCTACTCTTTCCTTCAAGTGCTTTCTTTCTTGCCGTGGCAGACATGCCAAGCATCCTCTTCACCAAAGACGGCAAAGCAGACCCATTTATACTTTTGGGCCAAAACGTCATTCCTTTTACTAAGTTTAACAGGTTTTTGTACTCGTACAAATAAATAATTGCGCTCATAACACGTTGACAAGGTACTCCACTTATGTCCCACCTTCGGCATGTGCATGAATGTTATTGCAACATTACAAAGTAACTCTCCCTTACTAAATTGTCCCTCCCCTAATTCCATTCAACCTCTCACTTAGTAGTAAAACTCCTTGAATTTTCAAATTGAGATTTCAATAATCTTAGGGCTATAATTAGTCTTCCATTTACTCACATATTCTCTGTTTTGCACCAAGCTCTTCATCACATATATTCTAATATCCTCTCTAGTATGCTAATGATAGGCTTGGACATAACTTCTAATATCACTTCATTAAATGTTTCACACATGTTGTTTCAATTACATCATACTTGATAATTTCAGAGTAAGAGCTTAGTACCAATCCTATCTTGGCAATTTTCCCAAGTGATTAACTATTGCTTCTACTTCGTTATTAGGTGGGTTTTCCATGTATTCTAATTTCTTGTTGAACAAAGGTTGGTTTGGAGGCCTACTACACACATTTTTGGGGATATAACTGGCACACGTACTTTTGTAAGTATGACCCATTAAACCTAAACAAGCCTTTTGCTTATCAATTATATACTGTTCATACAAATTAAGCATACACATTATCATTTATATATCAACATGCAATCTGGTGCGTCATCACAGTGTGATGGAATTCTACATCACCATGTGCGGAAATGTTAATGAACAACATACCAAGCGCCATCACAATATGATGGAATGCTACCTCACAACATATAAAAGCGCTAATAAACTCTTAATTCAAAAAATAGTTTTCATAACCCACGCAAAATTTTCATTACAAACATTTAACTATCAAATTTTTTAAAAAACAAGTAAATCATAGTGCCAGTCGTGACAACATACTTGTAAGAAAACGTTCAACAACATATAATCATAAAATCAATAAAACATGACTTGACCTTCTGGGCATCAAGTGAATTGCTAGAATACCTACCAAGAAAAAATGAGAGCTTGTCTTCACGATAAGGGTAATAAGTTACTCATTGATCTGTAAAAAAAAAAAAAAAAAACTAAAATGTGAGTTACAAAGACTATATGAATAGATATAGGAAGGGAACAAATTAAGAGAGAGTTTTTACATAAATCATAAGTTGCATAATCATGACATTTATAAATCTCATAAGTTTCCTTTAAACTTTTATAAAAGAGTGTTGTTCAAAGCTTTTTCATAAAAGTTTAATTGAGACCAAAGTTGTATAAATATTTAGGATGAAATGGAAGTTGAGATCATTTGAAAACCTTGTGAAAAGGGGGTGAAGACACTGTTCTGCAACTGAAATTTCGATACTTTTACAACAATAATAAGATATCACCGTCATCTTCAAATATAAAAAGATTACAATAAAATTAGTTCTAGTAAAAATTTTCCGCCAACTCTCCATAAAGCAAGAGAAGACATTTGCTCAGCACCTACAAGCTGATGAAAAACAAAAGTACATTCTTCCTTTATTTGAGGTTCTACTTGCTATACTGCATAGTCTCCTCTTCTTGGCCTTCTGCAAAAGAGGGACAACTTGTGGCACCACCTGAATTGACTTGTTTCAACTGCCCCCTCCCGCACCATAGACATAATATTGCTGGAATTGTGCCTGTATTCCATACTTATAGCCTTACACACTGCGTTTCTTGGCTTCATTGTAGAGAATAACCCCAACTACTGTAAGAGAGTATCCGAACATCCCAGTTACTGATACAGGATTTCTAAATATCAGAATAGAGATAACCACAGCTAGAGCTCCTTTTGCATTCCCCAAGACCTGTAAGAACAAGCATACTTAATCTTTGAAGCATAGACATTATCCTCAAGGCAATACCCAAATAGGCGCCTTATTTCTTTTAAGGAGAACAGAAATGTCTTGAGGATTGCTAGCTTCAATTATTTAAGTGCAACTTAAGAGATTTCCATCATTAAAATGAAAGATCAATGGCAAGTGAGTAAACCCCACAGATTTGAATGCTGGATATATATTTCAGGTCAACACAATTCCATATATAGTGCCTGAAACTTCTTATATAGGGAACTCGTGCCTGGGAAAGCCAGGTGAATACACGCAGAAGAATCTTCATGTTGACCATCTAACTCACTTAAACAATATTAAGGGGCTTCAATTCTGTCTACTTGGAATGAAATGCTACAATGTAGAAGGGTGGGGTATTTTATATGTAGGAAAAAGACTTTTCACCATTAACCAACTTTATGGATGCTATTGAAACTCAAGCCTCCCCATACCTATAGCAGGTAAAGTAATGTACCTACAAGATTCTATCTTGTTATTACGATATGCCAACAGCTAAAAGCACTTTATAAAAATATTTTTATTGGCAATCATCTTTCCCTTTCCATTGGCTTTGCAAATATATATGATAAAAAGAGATTGCCTAAAGTTTTAGCACAGGCAGGAATACCTGAAGAGTCAAGGGACTGGTGTGCTTAGTAACCAAGAAATTAGTCAAGTTCACAAAATATGCTAGCGCGGAATTGAAGATCAGATACAGTAAGAACTTCCAATCATCTCTTGCAAGTGCAATTGTAATCCCAACCACACCTTCTTCCATGAAAAGAGCTGCAGGAAGAAGGAATATGACAGCTACAGGAGCCATGTACATCAGGAGGTTCATAGAGTTTAGCTTTTCCCTAATAAAAACAATGAAACCTCGTTAGCCATGGATCGAATTTGAAGATGATAGGAAATCTAGTAAAATTCAAGATGGTACTTGTTAATTCAGAATCACTCCAAATTTCATGTTGATATAGAACTGGAAGAAAAATGTCCCTTACCCTTCAGAAGAAAGCAGAATCCCTTGAAGCACAGACTTCAAAGCTCGTGCTGCTGTAGCACCAATGCACATTATAAATCCGAACAGATGAAACAATGGTTCTCCCTTCAGCCATGTTATAGGAAGAAAACAACATCAGTGATGATACCATTACTTTTTCCTTGACAAAAAGAAGAGAAAAAAACAACCACCTGAATTGATAAATACGAGGAATTTTTTCAATTTTCTTCGCCAAAGACAAAACAACCATACACAAACAAATCCAAGTATTAAACTCTAGAGTCTTACCCCACTGGCAATGATGACACCAGTGACAACAGGAACCAGAGTGGCATATGTTACCCAACTTTCCCTCTTCCTGGTCATCACGTACGCAAAAACGGCCGTGAAAAACGGAGTGGTGGCCCCCACAGCCTGATTAAACGACACGGGAAGAAACCTAAGCGATATATTCCCAGCAACGACAGATAAACAAAAGATGACCCCCAATGCAGATATCTTCATGAGCTGCAATCGCGATCTTATCCCTTGCAAAGGAGCGACTTTTAGCCATGCAATGGCCATGTAACTGAACATGGAACATGCCAACATGTGGCATAACGTAAGGGAAATCGGGTACCTGAACCCATAGTTGCTTAGCAAGAACTTGTTCAGTAACAAGACTCCTATGTTCGAGGAGTACCACGATGTTATCAGCCCGACGGTGAATAAACGGCTCATCGGGTTTGACGAGTTCTTTTATAATGCAGATCTAGAGAGATAAAAGGAGAAGAGTTACATGAATGAAAGAACCCAAAAAAGAAAAACAATTATTTTGATTGTTATTATTACAGAGTATGGAGAATTTAGGATTTTGAATTGGATGGTAAAGGAAGAATGAGAAGAAGGTTAAGGTTTTTGTCTCCAGGAAATTAACGTAAAAGAGACAAGAGAGGGTAATGAGTTTTTGAAGTTTTTGAGGAGGTAAAGTCGGAGAAGAGTTCTTCTTGTTCAATTTGTTGTTACATTATCTTTTTTTTTTTTTGCAAATTTAAATATATGCTTTTAGCAATTATCTGTTTAATGGAAAAAAGATGAATGAAAACCTTTCATTTGAAAATTGCAAAAATTGACTAATGATCTTAGGAGGGAATGTTTGGTGCATGATTGACAGATAAGCAGTTATATCATAGTTTACATGAAATTTTTGAGTGATATTACTTACCATATAACTTTTCTCAGGAAAGAGATTGTTAGTTTGATGCAGGGAATTTAAGCTTTGATCAATTTCCAGAACAGACAAGCACACAGGATAAATATATATAATGCTAATTAATTATAGTAATGCATCTGGGCCCGGCATTTCTCTTTTAACAGGAGAGGACGTTGTGTCTTTTAATTGCACTTTAAAAAGTTTTTAGCGCCCACCCCCCCCTCCCTCCCCTCTCCCAATCTCCTTCATGCATGAGCATGATGTGTTTTTTTGCCTCATCATCACTATATATTCTTCATAGTTTCTGTAGGTCAGGGTGGGAAATTGGCAAGCTAACAAAATTATTAATATTCCAGTGCTATAACTACTAAATGGACTCAACAAGATTCGACATTATCTATATATAATTCCACGTTTACTTGCCTTCAAAAAACATATATTCCACGTTTAGTTAATTAATTTTGCACTTTCCAAAAAAAAAAATTGACAATCAACAAATTGTTTAAATACATTGGCTAAACTATTTCAAAGGCTCAAACGTAAAAGAAAAGAAGAAGATGCCAGTATAAACCCTATAAGGACAATCAACATGACGGTCTCCAGTCTTCGCCAGCATAAACTGCTTGATCTCCGAGCTCTTCTTCGATTCGAAGCAACTGCAAATAGATTTTTTTTCCCCATTAATTTCATTTATGGAGTTGCACAAAAAGCATAGAATAGAAGAAGTAGCAGTTTACAAATGGAAAAACAAACCTGGTTGTACTTGGCCACCCGCTCTCCTCTGCAAGGAGCACCTGCTTTGATCTGACCTGCACCAAGGGCAACTGCTAAATCTGCTATGAAAGAATCATCAGTTTCCCCACATCTATGAGATACCACCACTCCCCAGTGGGCTTCCTTTGCTAGCTTTACCACTTCAATAGCTTCTGTCACTGTTCCAATCTGATTTATCTGATCCGGGGAACATAGAATTATTAGATCTTGCATCCAATAACGAATTAAAAACAAAAAGTTTCAACACATACTTTTGGAGTTCTTTATTCCAGCTTCAGATCATATTGATAGTTTTTTGTTACATTTACATAGATAACATAGGGGAAATAAGGTTAACAAGAGGGTAATTTAGCTAATTTGACATCATTATCAGCACAGAGAAGTACTTGTGTTTCATCCAATATTCTGCAGGTACCTTGAGAAGAAGACAGTTGCAAGCAGAATCATGCATTGCTCTCTCCATGCGCTTTGGATTTGACATTAACAAGTCATCTCCTACCACCTGCAAAACAATCTCATCTTAAGTTACAGCTGGTCAATATAGAGCATAAACAAGAGATCCGAACAAATTGCTAAAGTACCCAATACATCCATCAATGTACATTCTCATGCAAGTCGGGATCCCATTTATGTTTAGGTGCACCAAAAGGCAACAATTAAATGATTATGTCAAACAAGATTTGATGATAAAAACCCAACCGAATTTGAAGTCAAATAATTTAATCATTTAGAAGGCAACTCAAAAGATAAAAGTATTATTCTAGTTGGTTATCTTCCATCTACCTCCAAAAGGCAGGAGCATTAACTCTACATCCAAGCCTTTTTTTTATGCATGATAAGTAGGATGGAAATGGCATTCAACTGAACTAAACATCAACATTATGTTAACAAAAAACAAACCTGACATAGTCCAAGACTGCAAAAACGCTTGCTGTGTTCCCAATCTTCCTTGTCAAAAGGATCTTCAATAGATGCAATTGGGTACTCTAAGACACCAGAAAAGAAGGATAAGGTATGGAACGGCATTAAACTATTGTTGAAAGAACAAAGAAGAAAAATTAAACAGAAGCTGTACAGAAAAACCAACATACCAGAGCAAAGTTCTTTGTACATCTGAATCATATCCTCCCCTGACTTGAAATTTTGCCCGGATTTATTTGGAGATTTGAATTCTAAATCATACTTTGTACCTATGTGAAGTAGAAAGAAAAGAAACTCTCAGTTGTTATAAGCAAGCCATGTCCAAAATGAGATATGAAAGTGGAAGAAACATGCAATCTGACTAGGGTAAAATATGCTTTCCTTCTGCCCTTTAACTACATGAGACAGCACACCTAAATCATACATTCAGTTTAATATCTTATATCCTCCTATAGAATGTAATGCAACAGTTGAATGATGATGCCAACATCTCTTAATGAACAGAGTGTAGAAGTTTCTCCTGAAACAATGTCCCCTATTTCATGTGCTACCAAATGATAATTGACTAATTTATAGGAAAATATTCATCACCTATGCAAAAATCAGTAGCAGCAACATCCATTCCTATCTTTATTCTGTCATTATACCCCGTTCTGCCGATAGCTTCTTTGACAATATCCAATCCTTCTCTAACACTGCCAACAAAAATAGGAGAAAATCAAACCAAAATTCCACCCAGATCCCTAAGAAAATGTAAGGTAAACTTCATTTCCCCGTATGGTGAAAAACAATGACAGTCAGACTTAATAGTGATACTTGCCTGGAGATGTTAGGAGTGAAACCACCATCTTCACCAACATTACATCCATTTGTACCATATTTTTCTGCAATAACAGCCTGTTTTTCTTATTAACAACAATTTCAATAAATGAATGAGTATATGCATGACATCTTCTATTCAAAACTCCTAGCAATAAAGTATACCACAAAAACATTCTACAGATAATTAGGCTGAATGGTATTTCCATTGTTTATGTCTACCTGCAAATGATCAATTAAAATCATTTCAAGCAACTTAATACAACTAAAACTTAGTTTTTATTTCTTAAAAAAGCACAGGTGTCTGCTTATTTTTGTGTATATAATGAGATCAATTCTCAATCAGGAACTTCAGAAAATTTTAGGGATAAACCAAGCAGCAAGCCAGAAACCTTAACATAGGCGACGTCACAGTCAAAAGCCTAGCTGTTAATAACAACATTATAGGCAGGTCCATATTACTTACCCAAATATATCCATCTTTCTTCTAAGAAACTTACTAAATCTCCTAAAGTTGTATGCGGTACCTCAACAACATAGCAGCATTGCATACCTCAAAAAAGATGAGGCATTCCTTTAATATAACAATTTCAAAGAAACTGGCAGATGGGAATGTTCAAGAAAGAATCATGCAGGTGTTTATTGGAAAATATTTCAAAGAATCAAATCATAAGTAAACAGCATATCAACTCATTACAATACAAGGACAGCCATAAGATCAAATGGTGATCAGCACAAACATAGCTGGCCAGACCTAGAAATGAAGACTAAATCACATAGAATTTTTCATAAGCAATTTACCAAAATAAATTCCCAAACTGTTGTAAGACTCATGACTTCTCATATGGCAAACTTTACTTCCTTTCTAGCAAATGAACCAAACTTTACTTCCTTCCTAGCAGATGAGCCATTTAAGAGGTGTGTAACAAGCAAGTAACTTAAAAGTAAATCCCAAAGACTAAACAATTTGGTTTAACAAAATCACCTTCAAGTGATGATAGGTCTCAGAGCCCATTTGTAAGGCTTCGTCAAATCTGCTGGCTCCTGTTGGGAGAATCGTGATATCCTGATCGCAGCATAAGAAAAATCACGTTATACAGATATAGGGAAGTTT
Source organism: Theobroma cacao (assembly GCF_000208745.1). Classification (NCBI taxonomy): domain Eukaryota; kingdom Viridiplantae; phylum Streptophyta; class Magnoliopsida; order Malvales; family Malvaceae; genus Theobroma; species Theobroma cacao. The sequence goes on from NC_030858.1 coordinate 35,731,662, forward strand.
TAGGATAGAAGAATCTAAACCATCATGCAGACAGGTGTGTGACATGTATCAGAAGCAGAGGATGGAGATAAAATCCGGAATCAAAATCATAAAAAATGCTTAGATTCTGAGAGCTCCAAGATGCTTTTGACGAAATTAAACCTAAAGAAGATGATTCTTTACCTGAATGGGCATACTATTCCCAGAATGTTTTCCACCCCTGATAACTGTGAAGGCAGGGACAGGAAGGATTGAGTTGGTTTTACCAGAAAGATCGGCTATGTGTTTGTAAAGTGGAACCTGATTTTAATTTTGGTTAAAAAATTTCTAGCATATAAATGGGAAACTTAAAAAGGAGATTGACAAGAAATCATACCTCCTTTTCAGCAGCCCCAGCTTTGCATGCAGCGATTGACACAGCTAATATAGCATTTGCTCCAAGCTCACTCTGGGATAAATATATTTAGACAAAGGACCATAATGCAAAAAGTTCTGTGAACTATAGTTATAATGTGAACCATCCAACATAAAATTCAACAATCAAGAGATCTAAAAAGTGGTAAGGAAGAGATTAGCATAATAATTTCTTCCTATTCTCTTTATTTTCCCCTCATTTAACAATCCATATTAAGGAAGTTATCCTTCTTCTCTCCACTCCACCTTGTCCAGATGCTGGGCGAGAGGCATCTAAAACAATCTCTAGGTCCTACTATTAAAATGCATTGTTTTTAATAAATATGTAAAGTGAACAACTAACTGCACCTGAATTTTGAGAAAAGAAAAGAAAAATGTACCTTCTTTTCTGTCTTGTCCAAGTCTATCATGGCCTGATCAATTTGAAGCTGAACTGTTGGATCCATACCAACCAATGCCTCAGATATTTTCTCATTGATGTTCTTAACAGCTTTTGTCACAGCATTTCCAAGATATGTTCCCTTGTCCCCATCTCTCAGTTCAACAGCCTCATACCTGCAATAAAATTGTCAAAATTAAATGTTATCATGGTACTCCAGTTCTAGAGCAAAATAAATTTCCGATAATGAGAAATAAGAGTTTAAACATAATAAAAACCTCCCAAATGGGAAATAATAACTAGTAAAATGATCCAATTTAAAACTATGCACTGCCATATGAATCAAAATTAAATTGCTCAGTTCAGGTAATTTCTAAATTCCAATACAAACTGAATAATCTTTCCATTGTTTCCCATTGTTTATTATGTGCAAAACTGAATAATGTCGATTCAAATTTCAACATAAAGTAAAATTTCGATTCATGTATAATAAATGCAAACCTAAAATGTAAAATTCAAAAGTTTCTGATTTCCATTTCATTACCAACGATTTTTTCTCATCAATCAAACAAAGCACAAAAATCAGAAAATGAAAAGAAAAAGAGCAAAGAAGGTTACATTCCAGTGGAGTCGCCACTAGGCACGGAAGCACGGAACATTCCTTTGTTAGTGAACAAATCAACTTCAACAGTAGGAATTCCTCTGCTGTCGAGAATCTGCCGAGCTTTTACCTTCGTTATCACTGAAGGAACCGCTTTTTTCATATGACTAGACTGCAATTTCATTTATAAGAAAAAATAAGTCATCATCAAAACGAAAAGCGAAACAAAATTAAGTTTGATACACAGAGAGAGAGAGAGAGAGTTTTACGATAAACAGGACGGGATCGGGAGTTTTAGCTCGGACAGCGGCATTGACGGCGTCTTCGATTTTGCGAGAGAGCATGTGCTTGTCGAGGTACTCTTGCACCGACATGTTTTTACTCTACTTTCGGCGGCGAAATTGGTGTGAAGTGGTAAAGATCTGAGGAAGATGACTATTTTTTTACTCCAAATCTTCACAGGTTGAGAGCTAAGCTCTAGTTGATTTCTAAACAATCAGGAGCTTAGCTCAATATCTTCTAATTTAATATTTCAAACTTCTAAAAGTTCCTCCCTTTTCAGAGTCTCCATTTTTCTCCTCTTCGATTGATTAATTCCAGTTTCCATTTATTTTTTTGGGAGGGGGTGTGTTTCAAACGTGTAGGCATTTGCCCATTAGGTAGGTCGATTGGAACTCAGCCCATCGATTTTATGGTTCAGGCTTTGGGCAAAATCTGGCCCAATAACTTCTTAAGCTAAAAACCTCAATTCAGGTTTGTATTTTACTGGTGTCATAAACTATTACCGTCTTTTTCCAAAGTATTAATTTGACGGGGTGTGCAACCCATATGTTTATGAGCTTATCCGATATAAGATTGAAGCATTATATATATATATATATATTTATATTTAAAACGTTTAAGTAACATTTTTTTTCATCTAATCTAACGATGCTTTCTTTGTTATTGATCGATCTACTTAGTTTCATTGATATAAATTGAGTTTAGATTAAATTTGTTTTGATATTATTTTGTCACGTGATGATTTCTCTCTCTCCAAAATATTAAATATGTACAACATCCACAGAATCTCCTACCTACTGAATGTGAGATTTAAACATTTCAATTATGTCACATTGACATCAACCAAAAAGAGAGAACTTATTTCGTCATATTATTTTCTTTTTTACAGAACGAATGAAAACTATATATTTTTTTTCCTTGCCCATCAATGGTTTATAATGAAAATTACAAATGACGGCCATTATCTGAAGATCTTATATTAAGGTTACCAGAAATAAACTTGCCATAGAAGTCACCCTTGGATCAAGTGAAAAACTGAAGTGGTGTAAAAGCTCAGCAAAAACAGTCTTGAGCTGAAGCTGAACTAAGTCTAAAATCTTATGCCCGAAGAAGTGATATCGTTTTGTTGTTACAGTTCAAATAAGTATCGGACCCTATGATATCAGAGAATGTGATTCGTCGGAATTTTCATTTTTTGCACTGGAAATCAAAAGAGCTACATGAATTCAGCATTATAGGTACATTTTGTGGATTTGTCCCTGTTAAAGTTACAACCTAATGCAACTCATTACAAACAGCTTCTGCTTTTTCTCATGCTACCACGAAAGCACTAGATGATCCAGTGAAATGCCGAATTGATCCCAAAAGTGCTTTCGCAGCCCCAAAATGTCTGATTCTGTATACTCCTGGCGACGCAGATGGTGGGATTGTCCATTCTATTGTTGCTTGGCTTCGGGGACTTAACTTTGAAGGTCTTGACCACTTAAAGCGAAGGCAGAAATCATCGTCGTCGTATCTTGGGACCCATGTATCCTTCCCTTGGAGTATCTCAACTAGGGAGAATGTACCCTCTGTCATGAGGTCGTTCCTCGGGCAAGCAGACCAGAAGACAACAGTCACTGTGTTACCGATCTTGAAGGTTGAATTAGCAGGAACATCGGAGCTGACATCCCCAAAGTTTTTACCAGCAGGAGTAGAGTCCATAACAACAGGACTGAGTAAGCTTATTTGCTTGTTTAGAAGATCTGGAGGCTGTGGGCCAGGTTCAACAGGTTGACTTTTGATAAGAGCACTTGCAAGCTTCTGGAACTCCTGAATGTAGGCACTGAGTGTGTGTGGACCATACAGTGTGGAGGCACCCTAAGAAAAAAAAAATAAAGAACTTCTAAAAATACTAGACAAATAATAATTATTATATAACAAATTCTAAACTGAAATGAAATAACACCATTCCAAATGTTCACCATTGTTCTTTATGTGCAAGTGCATGCATGACCAAAGAGCCATAACAGAATGTGAATTCAAAGCCAATTTGTGTGGCTTGCTTGTGGCAACTGAGCTATAGTAAGTTCAAGTCCTACAACTCTTGATTCAAGCAAGGAAACTGACCACTAGTCTATTATGGTAAGGAACTAACTTGCAGAGACCAAAGAGAAAGCACTTAATAAACACTATCACGATAAAATGCCAATTTTATGAGTGGCTCAAGCCATATCAGTGGCAATCAAGCCATAGTAAGTTCAAGGTCTAAAGCTCTCAAGCAATGAAACCAGCCAGCAATCTATTCTGGTTAATCAACAAACTTACTGAGAGTGAGAAAAGCCCAGGTAAAAAATACTGCGAAACTAATCTTTATCACTTAGGTCAATTTTTATAGCAAATAATTAGCGATATTTGGGTAATTATCCCCACAAGTAGTGTATATTTGGCACTGACCTCGTATCTCTGCACCTCATACTCCTCAAAGGTTGTAACATACTGTGAATATGTATTAGTCAACCCAGCTATAACAACATGAATGTTACTACCAAATTCTCCATTTCCAATGCTAGTAAGCACTGTCTTTACAGCATCACGAAGACGCCTCCCAGACATTGTTGTAAATTCTGCTTGAAACAAAAACTGTGAGAATCCATTCTTCTTGTCACACTGAGTGAAAAAACACACGTGGTGCCTCAGAACGAAACCTCAACACATGGTAGTGCAAGACGTGATGATTAAGAAATGAAAGATGGAGCCATAGGCAGTGACATTAAATTCAAACGGAAGATAAAAAGGGGGAAAAGCTATTACCTCCAGGTACACTGAGAATGACTAGCTGCCCTATCCGAAAGATCTGGATTGGAAGTATTGAAGGCTGCCAAGATCATGAATAAGCAAATGTTTCATCAGTGAACTTATGTTGTAATGGAAAAAAAATCTGCAAGAATTTATTTCTTTTTGAGAATATTAAGACTACTTAGACGTAACAGAAGATAATCTGTCATCAAAGGAGTCCATAGGTCAAATGATTGAAATCCTTTATCAGGCATCTAAGGTAAAACTCATGCTATGGCATGACTCTTTCCTATCCACCCTGACATGCTGGAAGGGTCCTTGAGTCTCACTTTATGAAGATTCAGTAGGGCTTGTATGTCTCCTAAGATATACTTGCAACTTACCGCCCAATCATATGGTTGCTTCATTTCACCAGTATCTAGCAAGATGGGCTTTGGATGCTGACAATCAACTTGTTTCTTATCTGGAGTTTTAAGTAAGTTGCGCACAAGCCTCCAGAATGGATTACCCTGATATAACATCACAACAACATTAATCACACAAAAAACGCAAGCATAGGGCACAAAAAATATTGGCACATATAATGAGTGAAATGTTAGATCACCTTGTCATCTCCTTGCTTAAAATCAAATGCCCCAGGCCCATCAGTTGTTCCTGCAGCAAATGCAAATCCCATTGCAGCAGGACATGTTTTAACTACCTCAGAACCTCCTCCCTGTTTAGGAACTGTTACCTCAAGCTGGGAAAAGTCTAGGTAAGTGTGGCGGTAGTCAACCTTTCCTTTTAACTGCTCAGATGCTTTGTTGAACAGATCCACAGCTTTTCTGAATTGCCTCTCCCCAATAATACGTGTACTTTCAAATTCATCAGGATAGCTGCCAAGTGGAGCACAAAATGCATTTTATTCTTCTGACACTATGTATGTACTGCATAAGAAAAAGTGCATAGCAGGAAGAGGAATAGTACCCTGGTCCTCGGCCATAGCACAGTTCATTCTTTCCACCACAGGTGCTATGATTGAAGTCACAAGGAAGGCCAGTGTCTAAGCAAAATGCTCCGAGTACATTGGGACTAACATCACCGCAATTTGTTTGGCAGAATGCAGAGACAAATCCAGGCTTATCAGCCTGTCTAAGAGCACCCCTGACACGTCTAGCAACACTCAGAGTCCTGGTTGCAGGCCTACCAGGAGAAGACTGGAATGATGCAGCAAGCTCCAGCAACTCATGGTCTACACCAAAAAGATAGTATTAAAAGAAATATTGCATGGATCCAGCACATCAAGGAGTTGGAGCTACATAATATGGATCTGATGACTAATTTCTGTTACAGACTAATAAGAATATCTAGTAAATGATGCCATTTTTATAATTGCTCTTTGTACATATTTTTCAAATTAATGCACAGAGATTAAAGTTGAAAGCTAAGAACTTACGATTATTATGAAGGTTTGGGATAATGTTTGAGACTCTTCGAGGTATTCCATCAGTCTCCAAATCATTAATATATGAACTTTTAATACCATTCTGCTCAAACCAGTCTTCTGTAAATCGTGCTGCTGCACCTTTGTTATCTCCACTGATCAGTGAGTTTGTACGACTCATTGATGTTCCATGAGTTGCAAACCAGTTGAAGGTACCCACTGGACCCCACTGGTTGTCTACAAACTTCAAAAGGGTCATTTCTTTATCAACATCATACTTATATTTGCTGCGCTCTGATGCAGGGTTATTGAGATAGGCACTAGGACTACGGTTTACACCAGCATCTAATAGTTCTCCTGTTAAAAACCCAGCATCTTTGAGCAAAAATATACACCTCCAATATTACAAAACAGAGTATGCATGGCAAGATAATATCAAATAAGTAACAAATCAAGTATGTGAATAATTTCAAAAAACCTTTAGATTTGAGAGCAGAGATCACCAGAATTAAGGAAGATTCCCCTAAATATTATTTCTGCTCAAAAAGAGATGATAACATCTAAAAATAGGAAAACAATATAGCAACTGCATGTTTCCTGCTCTTACCCTTATTAACAAAAATTGATCCAGGTCGGAGATTTTCGTGAGCTTGTATAATACTTTTCTCAATGCCATCTACCAGGACATCAAATGACTGACGAACAAATCCAAGAGATGTCACGAGATACACCACATATTGGAGATAACCCCCAGGACCCGCGTGGGTATGAATACCACTAATAGCAACATTCTGTTCAGTATATAAGTCCCCATATCTGCAAGAATAAGAAGCAGATATATACAGGTAGACAAGTCAAAAGTTAAAATACTATGCGAATCAAACTAAAACGCATATTAACAAGTATCCAATTGCATCTATTTCAAAGGATTTTGTGTCTTTGGTTCAGTCTTACTCTATGTTGAATTTAAATTTTTTATTAAAAGGAAAAAGGTCAGACAAGAATACTAACTATAATTTCAAAAGATCATGCTAAATGAGTTTTGCACCTGAATAAGTTCTGCTATTCTTATGCATGTGATTTACTTCAAAGAGACTTTCAATAAACTTCAGTGGGATATAACTTTATATGCTAAAAACAAAAGGCAGTTCTTCAGGCATAAATGCTGTGATAATAAGTACCTTGCTTTCAATCTCTCAAGCACTTTAATTGTCACTAATTGCGAAGCCATGCAAGCATCAAGATTAACAAATACTACTCGTTTCCCCTGCGGCTCTGCCACAATAAACGAGCGAGCTCGCAGCCTGAAGTGAATCCCCGAAGCAATTTGTTCTGTGTTAGCATATCCCATCATATTAACATCAGCAGCAGGTCCAGTAATGTCATAGCTTCCAAGCCCAATCAAATAGTTGGAATCTGAGAGTACTGTTTTACTATATTGCAGCACAAGTACTAGAGATATCCATAACCAAATAGTTCTCAAAGGACTTTGAAAATAACAGCAAAAAGAAGCAAGTACTTCCATCATGAACCCAAGTACACCAATCAGCACTTAGTACATTCTTCTTATTTTCCTTCATCAAAAACAAATAACATGTCAAAACATTTTTTATGGAAAAACAAGGATTATTGGAGGTTAGTATAACCACATGCATAAAACCACCAAAGGTCCACTAATCAAACTTAAGACACCAGAAATGAATAACGATATAACAATAATTTGTGTGATCCGAAAACTGCTTTTAATCCATGATTATGTTCCCCCTTTTCCGTATTCCATATAATTCTAAATACAAAAGCTTGTCATTACATAAAAAACTAACATCAAACCTAAAACTGAAGCAAAGCAGAAAAGCAAAAAGAATAACCATCTTGACATATCCAACGAGAGTGAAAACTTGCTGATCATTGACGCCATCCTTTCAACCAACGAATCAAAACCCCAAATAACTAAATTATCTAATTCAGCTTAACAATAATAATCCATTTTTGAACTTAGCAGGTCTAATAAGCAACAGTCGATTAAAAGTAAGCCAACGATCAAGAACACCTTCCATAAACCACATTAAAACAACATTCGACGGAAACCCACTATAAAACTGGAACTCATAATCACTTTTTAGTACAAGATTCAAGAATTTCTACATGATTAAACAATATCCAAAATTTTTGAAAAAAAAAAAGAGAGGAAAAACTATACCTTCCCGATGAAAGTAGAGATTTCTCTCAGCTTCTTCTCATATTTTGTAAGTAAAGATAGGGAGAGGGCGGTGATGGGAGGGTACGATTCTTAAAGGAGTCAAACTAAGGAAACTTAAAACTGTTTGCTTTGAAGGGAAGACAACAGAGTGATGATGCTGTTTTTTGTTACAGCCTTGCGATTTGTCAAGTTTGGTTTTTGGAATTTAGCTGCGGGGAACTGTTCGCGGGGTGCACAGAATGTCTATGCTGCCACGTGTAAAATTTGTTATTAATCTTTCGAATTTAGAATTCTCCTTTCTTGATCTGTGCACTTGGATTTCGGATCCTTTTCCACTGCTTCAGGGGATCAAGATCTTGTTTATTTAACAAGCTCATTGCCTTTTTTCGTTGATGTAATAATTACTTTTCTTATTCTTAATACTACACATATTGGGAATTTTGAGCTAAATTTAGGAAAATAGCCCAGAAAATATTCATTTCCTTTTGAAAATGAACATTAAACAAATTTTCGAAGTTCGATTTTTGCTTCTTTTCGAGGAATTTATAATAATATATACTAATTTAATTTGTTAAGGGAATTACAATCACACTATTTCATTACCATAACATAATAATAATAATTAAAAAAAAATTTTCCTCCGTCTGATTTTGTTTGTACCTTATTAATTTTTGTAAGTCAAATAAACTCAATTTTAATAAATTTTAAAATAAAATTTATAAATTTTGAATTTCAAAATTTTCAAAACATATTTTTTAAGATCTTAATTTTATATAATGTTTTAAAAGTAAAAAAGAAAAAAAAAGTGTGCAATGGGTAGTTAAATATAGTTATTATCAAGTTAAATAAGTCTTTTAATATAATTGAATCTATTTTTAATTCAGCCACAACAATAACGTATGACATTAATTTCTAGACAAAAAGTGAGTCATTGGCATTGCTCATTTGAGTCATGTGTTCATCATGAATGATACATTATGCAGGTAATAAAACCCAACCAGCACCATTTCTCCATTAAGGAACAATGTTTTCGTCTTGGAGAAACACATGGTACCATTTTTTGTCATGTATTTGGCACAAATATGGGAAGAATTACAATGTAATTTAACTTACAACTACACCCCTTTTGAAGAAAAATATATAACTTATGAATTACCTTTCTTAAGTTTGATCCTACCCAAGATGGTACATGAACGATATAGAGTGATTCGTCTCTCTATAGTTTCACACGTACACAAGCAATAGCGCACAGATTTCAGTTTTGAGGAAATCCCTTTGCTTAACTGGAAAGTTGCTGCATTACTTAACCGACAGCATTGGGTCCAAAGCCCCCACCTCCAAAACCAAAACATATTCTCAATCAAGCCATGAAAAAAACGTGAACTTCACTAATTAAATGCCTAAGAGAGATTGTGTTTCTAGCCGAAGTAACAAGCAGAGACGCCTGCTGGCGGGTCTGTTTCACACGTCCAACGTCAAAGATGAAAGGAGAAGCAATGAGAAAACGTCAGGAGGAAACATTTGCTGAATCTTGCAAATTTCAACCAAACAGAAAATATTGAAAACGTCCATTTCACAAGTTGTGCCTCAAATCCTGGCACTTGTTTGTGACATGACAATGATTGGCAGGAAAAACAATTCAAATGTTCCCATAGGGTTAATCATCAAAGTTATTTTCTGATACTCGTTGCATTTGACTTCTGATAAAAGAGACAAACAAAATTGATCTGATCTAGCAGAGCATTAGCCTGGATGGCCTGGAACAATTCAAATGTTCCCATAGGGTTAATCATCAACGGGTTGCTGTCATCCCTGGCTTTAAGGCAACGTCGGATTGAAAAAGGGGTTTACATTAATAATGTGTCTTATAGCCAGTTGAATAACACTTTTTCTTCCTCAAAACTGATGATACAGATGGTTACCTAATGCATGCAAAGCTTTCTCTGCATCCTTCTGGACCATCGCTCGGACTCTGTAAGTAAAATCACACCGAGGACATCGGGGCCTGCGGAGGTGAGTTTTATTTAAATTCTGGCCCCAGTTTAGACAGGCTTCAGGTATATATATTCACAGCTGCTCTGGCCTCTGAGCATAATTCTCAAGAGCAGGAAAGTTTTCGCCAATTCCTGTAGCATCATTTTTGTTTTTGTTATAATTTCTATTCAAATCTCTTTGCATCATTATCGTCTGAATTAACTGCAAGTGACTCTATACATATAATTGTTGAAATCAAGAGAACAGGTGCAGAGAGAGCAAAACGATGGTGAAGAAGAAGTTCTTTCATTCTTCATTAAAGGAAGAAAATATCACCAATAAACTATTTATAATAGTCTGTTTCAAGTAACTGACTAATGACTAGACTAACTACATAATTACTTTACAATGGAATGGTAAAATAGTAAAAAAAATATTTACATTAAATAGTCACATGACTTGCACATGGCTCTTGTTACTAAGCCTTTGATATACTCTGGCATTTGGCATTCGATCCTCTAACTTCTTAAGGCTTTAGTCTTCTAACTTCTAACTCCAGTTAAGCAAATTCTCCAAGTAAGTCTAATACTCCCCCTCAAGATGAACTGTGTATATCATACACATTCATCTTGCTAAGTAATCTGTAGAAATCCTTAGGCTGTAAAGCCTTTGTGAATATATCTGCAACTTGATCTGCTGTTGAGATATATACTGGTTCTATTAAACCTGTAATTATTTTTCTCTAATGAAGTGACAATCGAGCTCAATGTGTTTTGTACGTTAATGAAACATAGGATTCTTGCTAATGTAAATGGCAAATTGATTGTCACAGTACAGTTTAATAGCATTTGTCTGACAAATTCCAAACTCTGCCAACAAGGATTTCAACCATATTATCTCACAAGATGTTGTTGCCATGGAACGATATTCAGCCTCAACTGAACTTCTAGCAACTACAGATTGCTTTTTAGCCTTCCAACTAACCATTGAGTTTTCAAGAAATAAAGCATATCCAGTGACAGATTTTCTAGTATTTGGACAACTTGCCCAATCACTATCAGAATAAGCTTGAATTTGCAAGTTTGACTGTGAATGCAGTAGAAGTCCTTGTCCTGGTGCCCCTTTCAAGTATCTTAAAACTCTGAATGCTGTAGCTAAATGATCATTTGAAGGTTTGTCCATAAATTGAGATAACACTTGAACAGCATAACAAACATCTGGCCTTGTAAATGTCAAATACAATAACTTTCCAACCAATTGTCTGTAAATAGTAAGATCTTTCAATCGGTAATCTTTAGTGGATTTCTGCAACTTGTAATTATAATCCATAGGGGTTGACACTGGTTTAGCACCTAGTAGACTATATTCTTCAAGCATATCCAAAACATACTTGCGTTGACAAACAGATATTCTTTCAGGAGATCTAGCAATTTCCAACCCCAAGAAATACTTAACTATACCTAAATCTTTTAACTTGAATTGTGTACTTAAGTACTCTTTAATGTTGTCAACTAACTGATCAGATGTACTACCAATCACAATATCGTCTACATACACCAGCAATGCAGCAAAATTTCCATCTCCAGTAGACATAGTAAATAAAGAATAGTCTGACAAAGATTGCTTAAAACCATACCTGATGAGAGAAGTTGTAAACTTTGCATTCCATTGCCTAGAAGCTTATTTTAGCCCATATAAAGACTTGTGAAGCTTGCAAGCAAGTTTTGTATCAGATGAATACTCCCCCTGAACTATATAACCTGGTGGAATCTCCATATAAACTTCCTCCTCAAGGTCACCATGAAGAAAAACATTATTTATGTCAAGCTGCCTTAAACACCACCCTTGTGCTGCTGCAATAGCTAGAAAAATTCTAACTGTAGTTTGCTTAGCAACAGGGTTAAACGTTTCTTGGTAATCAAAACCTTCAACTTGGCTGTAACCTTTTGCTACTAAACGTGCTTTATATCTTTCCACATTACCATTAGCTTTCATCTTCACCTTGTATACCCATTTACAGCCTATAGTGTGACAATGTGAAGGCAAGGGTACTACAGACCATGTTTTGTTGTCTTCTAAGGCTTGCAATTCAAGTGCCATTGCATCTTTCCAATGAGAATGTTGAATAGCTTGATGATAGGAAGTAGGTTCATGAATTTGAGATAAGGCCAAGGTAAAGGACTCATGAGTTGAAGACAGTTTATAAGCAGACAAGTAATCTGTTATAGGATATGAGGTTACATTGTTCGAGCTTGAAGGAATATCAATATGGTAGGCTTCCAAATATTTAGGAACATGTCTGGCTCGATAACTTCTCCTAGGTAAAGAATTGACATCAGGTTGAACAGACACAGAACTAGGTGTAACATGGTTACTGAAATTTGGAACATGATCAGTAGAGTCAATAGGAAAATTTTGAGTGGAATCAATGGAATTTGATGAGAAATGATTTTCTAAATAAATGTCATGCTCACCTGACTGACAACTAACAAGTGGAGGGTCATAATTAGGCAAAACATTAGAACTAACTTGGAAATGATCAAATATAGAAGCAAGTACACCAGGTGTTTGATAAAATGTAGGAACATCACTGCTATAACCTTTGGACAAAGAAAAAGGAAAAACATTTTCATGAAAAACAACATTCATGGACACTAACACTTTATGAGCATCAATATCATAAACTTTGTACCATTTAACACCATTTGGATATCTCAAAAACACACATTTACTAGCTCTTTTATCAAATTTCTTTCTGTGTTGAGATAAAGTGGATGCAAAACACAAGTAGCCAAAAACTCTAAAATGATCATAGGTAGGTAAAGCATGATACAATAACTCAAATGGTGTTTTATTGGAGAGAAGTCTAGTAGGTATTCGATTAATAAAATGAACTGCTTTCATAACAAAATCACCCCAAAATGACATAGGTAGATGTGACTGATGCAACAAGGACCTAGCTACTGTCAAAATGTGTTGATGTTTTCTTTCCACCAAACCATTTTGTTCAGGATTTTCATTACAAGACAAATGATGAATAATACCTGTTTTTGCATAGAAATCAGGTAGTTTAAACTCTAATCCATTATCTGATCTTATAATTTTGATTGATGTTTGAAACTGATTTTTAACAAAATTTTGAAAAGCAGGAATGATGCTTGATACATCATATTTATATTTCATCAAGAAAACCCAAGTGAAACGAGTAAAATCATCAACTACAGTGAGAAAATATCGTTGACCAGACAATGTAGGTATTTCATAAGGTCCCCATATGTCAACATGTATAAGATCAAAAGCATTCTTTGAACTTTGAATATGAATAGAAAATGAAAGTTTTTTTTCTGTTTAGCAAGGGGACATATTTCACAAAGCAAATCATTTGAACAGTGAATATTTGGAACTTGTTTATTTAACACACGTATCATTTCTATAGGAGGATGTTCTAATCTAAAATGCCATAGGTCAAAAGATCTTGGAGCTGAAGCACAAGGCTTGTTTGAAAAAGAGTTACAAGAAGTAAAAGAAGATACAATTGAAAAATCAACAAGTTTTTTCAGATTGAACTTTGATAAATCCTTTTCATCCTTGCTATCTTGCATGAGATAAAGGCCTGAGTAAACTCTAGCTACACCAGTCATTGTCCATGAGGTAAGGTCCTGAATAATGCAAACTTTATCAGTGAAAAACACAGAATTTGATGTAGAATCAATGAGCTGAGAAACTGATATCAAGTTAAATTTGAAACTGGGAACATACAACACATTTGACAAGGTAAGCAAAGAAGTTATTTTAACTATGCCAATGTGAGAAACAATGGCTCTAGTATTGTTTGCGAGCTGAACATATCTATTAACAACAAGCTTGATAGAAATGAATTTATCTAAAGTACAACACATATGATCTGTTGCCCCTATGTCTATGATCCAGGAACTTTATTTAATCATGAAAGGATTCACATTTTTATATCTAGTAGGAAGGTTATTTACAGTATTAAAACATGAAATTCCAGATATGATACCTGCAAAAGATGAGTTGATCAAAGAATGTTTTGCTTGGTGGTTGCTTGAAGAAGGAATTGATGAAGGACTTTTATCATTATTGACATTCATACCACTCCCATTGAGAAGATCCACCAGCTTATGAATTTGTTGTTTTATCATAAACAACTGTGAGTCAAAATCAAGAACTTCAATGCCATCTTCATGATTTTGCTGCAAGTATTCTGCATCAACATTATTACCAGCAGAAACTTGATTCACAATAGATTTTCCTTTCTTGAATCCACATCTTTTTCCTTTTGTAAATTTAAAATCATTTGGAAAACCTATCAATCTAAAACACCTTTCCTTGACATGGCCTTTTTTGTTACAGTGAGAACAAATGACATCACTTTTTAATTTCCTCTTTCCTTTAAAAATAGTGGCTATGGCTGCTGTAGATTCCAGAACTGACTGCCCTTGTATCAGTAAATTCCTTTGAGTTTCCTCTCTTAACACCAAGCTATAGACCTTATCCAAGGAAGGTATTGGATCCATTAATATGATTTGAGACCTGATCCCAGAAAATGAATCATTTAAACCATTCAAAAACCTGAATGTCATGTCTTTCTGGTACTGTTCAGTGTATTTCTTGAAACAATTTGGGTTGCACTTACCACATTCGCAACGTGGTAATGGTCTAAAATTCCTCATTTCTTCCTAAACACCCTTCAGCTCAATGAAGTAAATATCCACAGACCTACTTCCTTTTGTTATATTGCCTAAAGTGTACTGTAAGTTACACACCCTAGTATCGTCTAGCTGTGCAAAGTTCTGTTTCAGTGTATTCCAAATTTTCATCGCATTATCCATATAGAAAATTGTTGAGGCTATATGTGCTGTTACAGAGTCTAACAACCAAGCCACAATCAAGTCATTACACCTATTCCATGACTCAAACAGAGGATCCACAGGTTCTGGTTTAAGGATATTTCCATTAACAAATCCAACTTTATTCCTAACAGAGAGAGCAAGTAGGAATGATCTACACCATGGCACATAATTATTTGTTGTCAGCTTAGGGTTTATCACTAGTAATCCAGGATGATCACTATGATGTAGATAAAACGGTGATTAAGGGTTCTCGGTTGGTGAAACACTAGTCTTCGAGCCTAATTGATTTGCCATTTGCAAATCTTCAAATGAAGAAGAGAAATTTGTTCTAGTGTTTGTCATTTGTACCAAAATCTCAAGAAACAAGAAATTCCCAAAAAAAAAATTAAGAACTCAAACAACAAATTTGTACTGATTCAAAAAGCAAGAAGAAGAAAATACTTGCCTAAATCAAGAAAAACATTCATAGCAAGATTACCCGCTTTGATACCATGTTGAAATCAAGAGAACAAGTGCAGAGAGAGCAAAACGATGGTGAAGAAGAAGTTCTTTCATTCTTCGTTAAAGGAAGAAAATATCACCAGTAAACTATTTATAATAGTTTGTTTCAAGTAACTGACTAATGACTAGGCTAACTACATAATTACTTTACAGTTGAATGGTAAAATAGTAAAAAAAATATTTATATTAAATAGTCACATGACTTGCGCATGGCTCTTGTTACTAAGCCTTGGATATACTCTGGCATTTGGCATTCGATCCTCTGACTTCTTAAGGCTTTGGTCTTCTAACTTCTAACTCCAATTAAGCAAATTCTCCAAGTAAGTCTAATAATAATTAACTGATGCCTTAACGTTTTCGAGGAGAAAAAGATTATTGGAAAATAATATGCAAGAACAGGATGAAAACAGAAGAGAAAACTTATCAGTCAGGAGTCAGGACCCCAACATATTTGTACGCGTCAAATCATAAGTTAGTAGGTTTCTATTTGTTTTCACTTAATTCTGTTAACTAAACATTGTAAGAGTACTTCTTTTTGTAAGAAGAATAATAAATCAAATCAATTCAGATAAACTGTAACAAGTATCTTCTCCTTTCCCTCTCCTCACTCTCAGTTCCCTCCCTTCCCCTCCCGGATAAGGTCTGCTGGCAGTCGCTACGATTTGAGCTTGTAGTAAAAGAGGACAAAATACTCACAAAGTCAAATCTCCCCTTCGTGATACCATCGCCTTGTGGTGATTGCCGCGGTAGTTTTTTTTTTTCACATTCATTCTCAGATGAGGACATGCCAGCTTTCCACCAGCTCACTATCTTAATGATGTTTGACTCTTCTGGATAATTGTATAGAAAGGCTTTACTTTAATGCAAGGTCTGGCTAAAAATAGCGTAATACTAAAAAACATGAAATGCTGGGTGGGAGAGAGAGAGAGAGTAAAGAAAGGAAAAAAAAATGGGATCTAGAAAGTAATAATTTAGGCCAAAAAATGCAAAAAATTATACCATAAGTTGGATATATCGAGATTACTTTGAAATAAGATACAGAATGCAGATATGAGCAGGGACAAAATCCAAAAGATGATTGCCATGCCTGTTCACATCACATGCTCTCCCATTAAGAGATGAAATCATAAATTAACTCCTAAAATAGAAAGTTTACTTCTGATTAGCTGATCTCCTACGTACAATCATAAAGCCTAACTTGGCAAAGGACTGAGAATTTACAACTTCAAAATGCAGTTCTTTCAAGTTCAATATTCAGTGGACCAGCTTTCAGTACCCTGTTAGCAAGGAGTAGAAACAAAGCAAAGTAATCGTTGGAGATGGATCCAATGTGGTGGGCACTGAGCAGCGTCGGTAACAAGCATGAACCATTCTCAGATTACTAAAGATAGCGGTGAATCAGTTTGGAAAATTGAACATATCCTACTACTTAAATGAACATATTTGATATATCAGGTAGCAAGGCATTTCGATTCAACAGTTCGAGAGGAAGAGATGGATTTTTAAATTAAGGAAAAGATGCAAAGGTGTAATACATATTAGTCATGGAGAAAGGCCCAAAATTAGTAGGAACTAGGAAATAGTATTGCTTCAGTAAATAATCTGTTAGACACAACTTGCCCAAATTACACAAGAACCACAGGAAGTGGGGCTTTCGTCTGCAGCCAGTTCGATAGTGGCCAGCTGGAAAGGTCATTAAGTTCTCAGAACAAAACGGTGAAGGAGCAATTTTGCCATGCAGTCTGTACGTACTGCAACAGGGTCTGGTTGACTGGTTGTAAAATATGCAGAGATGCAGTCCCAGCAATAAAGATTACCTAAGGCTCCGGTCACCCCTTCCACCAAAACTGTACTGAAAAATAAATGCCTACGAGAGGTCTCTGCTCAGATTTAAATTTAATACGTTATAGAAATCATATCACCATAAAGAAAATATGGGAGAGAAGAATTGTGGGTGAAATAGCTGCTTCTCTCCTTCAATTCATCATCAGCTTGAGAGTTGAGAACGTGGAAAGCTGTTGAATATCACGAAAAACAAAGCATCTTATTCAATAACTAGTCGACCCAATCATTTAAAAGGTCCTTTGGGAGAGTTATGTTGCCGCATGCTCCATGGTTTTTCTTTTTCCTTCATAACTTCAACGACATAAGAATGCAGGCCGATATGTAGCCAATAAAATCATCAGCACCACGATTAACATGCAATGATTCAGGAAACAACACTAATAATCCTTACATGCGGTAGAATAAGATAACTGTATATGTTTTACATCGATCTTCAAGATTTAAAACAAATTTCAACGTGGTTGATTATTGTGATCACGTCGGGCATCAGGAGAGAAAAAGGGAAAAAAAAAAATGGTCCGCAGGCTGATTCACTCGCTAAGGAACGTGGTAACCTGTATGTCCTAATTAGTGAAACCAAATGATTTTAAATAGAAATTTTCAATTAATTCGTAGTATTTTGTTTTACATAAAACCAAATCGAAACCCAATTGAATACTTTTTTTGAATCAAATCCACCTGAATTAAGTTCTATTTATATGAATATTTTTTATCTTAAAAATTTTAAAATATTAATTTTTGTTTATTTAAACAAATTTAGAAATTAAACAAATATATTTTTTGTAAAAAACTAAAAAGTAAATAAAATATAATTAAAAAGTACGATTCCAATTGGATAATTTATTTCTCAATTTATGAATCGAAAATCGAATTCAATATATATATATTCAAATCAAACCGAATCAAATACAACAAAAAATCAATTTGCACCGAGTCGAACATTATGTCTGATGATATCAGTTTTCGATTTTCTCCATTTTTTTACTCATACCTTACGACCCCCTGGAATGGTCGCTGGTGGTAGCTTGCAATCAGCCTCTTAATCATGCCGTCAATCAAGGTAAAATAAAAAGGAATCCGAGTTGAACAGATCACCAAAGTCTTACAAAGAAAAGCTCACATTGATGACAATATATAACTGACGGATTGATCCAAGTTGGCTTGCATTCAGCCATAACTGCAAATCAAGGTGTATGAAGAAAGAATTAGGTTGACACAAAGCCATAGATAGACGCACCTCCTTTTCATTTTCCTCAACATAATCTTTTCAAGCAAACACGACAACAGGAACAGAAACATCCTAATAATTCTGTGGATATGGACTATAAGTACCTGAAACAGTCTTTCTTTTGTCACATTGAGAACAGTTTCTCCTACAAAGAACACTACAACTTACCGGATAGTCGAAGCAAGCTCACTCAGCCGATGACAACGCTAGGGAATATTAAATTAAATTATTCATTACCTAAAGATGTAAAAGAGTCTTTCCAGGAAATGTGTAGCTCAAGAAAATCATTAATTACTATTACTATTACTAATTATCCTCTACCTCTCCAGAATAAACCCATCTGTATCCTGTTACGCGAATACAAATACTATTTCGTTCCAAATCTTTCGTACTAAGGCACCTACGCTCTACTACGACATTCTCGGTCCCGTGTAATAACAAGATCTTGTACGTTTGATTTCAAATACTTTATAGCGACACAACAATTGCGCAACGTACGGTTCCACTGCTGCGTACGGTGCAACCGGAACCACGAAATCAAGCCCCACCAACCCCCACCCCCCGCTCTTTATACCAGACGCCATCAAATCAAGTAGTCGGGCAGACAAAGGACGCGTCTTGCCAGCCTGGCATTGTCCCGAGTTGGCCCGCACTCTCCACATCCGAATCAAATAAAAAATCCCCGAAATACCCTCAAGAAACCCGGAAAACCCCAACGTTCTTTCTTATCTCTCTCCCATCACTCTCTTAGATCACCCTCCCATCATTTCCTCTACCACAATGCCTTCATCAAAGCCTCTCAATATCTTTTTACTTTTAACGGTCACGATCAATCTCTGCTTCGCCGAGTTACCTTCTTTTCGAGAGGCGCCGGCATTTCGAAACGGCGGAGAATGTCCCAAGACAACATGGTCGTCCCTCGACAAAAAAGTCCACAACCCTTCCCTTATCCACATCGCGATGACCTTAGACACCGCTTACCTCCGTGGCTCCATTGCCGGAGTCTTCTCCGTTCTCCACCACGCTACTTGTCCTGAAAACATCGTCTTCCATTTCATCACCACGCACCGCCGCGGCGCTGAACTCACACGCGCCATTACCTCCACGTTCCCTTACCTCAACTTCCACCTTTACCACTTCGACAGTAACCTCGTAAAGGGAAAGATCTCGTCCTCCATTCGACGCGCGCTGGATCAACCGTTGAATTACGCTCGTATGTACTTAGCTGATCTGCTGCCAGCTGGAGTCCGGCGTATCATCTACTTTGACTCTGACCTCATCGTCGTCGATGACGTCAACAAGCTATGGAGCATCAATTTAGGAAGCCACGTATTGGGAGCTCCCGAGTATTGCCACGCCAACTTCACCAACTACTTCACATCCAAATTTTGGTCCAACCCGGTGTTTACGGCGTCGTTTAAAGGAAGATCAAGGAACCCTTGTTACTTCAACACTGGCGTTATGGTAATCGATTTATGGAAATGGAGAGAAGGAAAATACACGGAGAAATTGGAAAACTGGATGAGGATTCAGAAACGGTACCGTATTTACGAGCTTGGCTCTTTGCCTCCGTTTTTGTTAGTTTTCGCCGGTAACGTGGAAGGCATGGAGCACCGGTGGAACCAACATGGGCTCGGCGGGGACAACTTGGAAGGCTTATGTCGGGCGCTACACCCCGGTCCAGTCAGCTTGTTACATTGGAGCGGTAAGGGAAAGCCTTGGCTGAGAATCGACTCTAAAAAACCTTGCCCGTTGGATTCACTCTGGGCCCCTTACGATCTGTTTCGTCATCCGTCATTGTTCTCCGACAGCTGATAAACGGTGAAAGTCCAGCTTAGTTCATGGAAGTTTCGTAAAAAGATTGAGGACACGTGTAAAAAAGAGAGCACCTTGCGCGGTCGTGATAATATGGAGTTACCGCGGCTAAAGGCCTGTTAACCGCGACGGTCTTCACTTTTTGATGGTAAATACTTTGGTCTGTTTATATGCCAAAATGGGAAGTGGAAGCCAGAAAGGTGTTTTCCACTTTCAATTTCTTTTTTGTTTTTTAATTAGTGAGTTGGTTTGATGTTGTCTTTAGATTAAGAGAAAATGTTAATAAGCAGATGTGACCTCGTGGGGGGTGTCGGTTGTAGTATTGTTTTGATTTTTGTGTTACTAAAATATTCCGATTGTGGAATTATTTTTTGGGCCATAGATTTTGCTAATCTCATCTTGTAGAATACTTATACTATTTAACATTTTCAATTTTTCCTGTCAATATATATCTAATGTTTGTTATTCATAGGGGCTAACGTTCTATAATCTTAGAATTTGAATCGGTAGTGTCAATGTTTAAATTTTAAATGTTTATAAAATTTCTTGAAATTATTTTTAAAAATTCAAATAATTTTTTATTTTTTATTACATTTAAATTAAATTTTTAATGTTTTTAAGTATTATCTAACTTGATAATGTTGTTCTTTTACATGCGGACAACAAATTAAAGCAAAGGTTTTATCCGACAAGGAGGACAGGAAAGGGATAAGAATGATGAAAATTATTTTTAATTGCAAAATTAAAAACTTGTATAATTTCAGCACTCATTCTTTTTATCTTTCCTGTCAAACAAAGTCAACACTTAAAAGGGGAGGAATTTGATAATCCAATCGCAAATCGGCATGGAACTGTAACCAAAAGCATCAAAAACAATTAGAATAATGACCAAACCATATTAGTTGAAATTATAGTATTAAGTATTCTAAAGGCAACACAGGAAGATTTTGGATATCATATGCATAGCAGTGGGCGTTACATATATTACTATGACAAAAGCAGAATCCCAAATTTCACAAATCACAATACATACATATATATATATATATATATATATATAGGCTTTCTGATAACTTATGTATAACAAGTTTTAGCGGAGCTTTATTCCTACATCGCTTGGTTTGGTTCTTTAAGCAGAAAGGTCCTGGTAAGAGCAGATTCGGAGTTATAACAAGAGACCAACGGTAGACGCAAAGCCTGCAACACAAAAATAGTCAACAACACAATAATTAATCAGCTGACAGCAGAAGTAGTTATTTCGTCTAATGCCAAAAAGTTGAGAGGAGTGAAGGCGAAAGAGCGGTTTAATTTGCAGAGTAATAGGTAAGTTCACTTTTACAGAGGAGCAGCAGCAATTGAATTCAAAAGGCTGAACAAAAATCTGGAAGCGCATCGCAAATCTGATCTTTCTACATGCATTTCAAGGACTTGGCCAAAATCCAGGTGTTTGCACCACCGAAAGGATACTTCGTAGTCATTCGTAGGTGCAAAAGAAGGTACTTCTAAACTTAAACCAATAAAGGCATAACAACTGTTGAAAACATCATGCTGAAAAATCATGGGGTGTTTTTGCATAAGACGTTGATGAGTTAAACACATACCTCCTTTTCACCCACATGCACAGTACGCTCTTCTATGTCGCTGAAAGGTACCTTCAATTTGCTTAGAGCAGCTGGGCCTGTGATTGGGGACATTGGTGTTACCATGAGAGCGTCAGTTATGGTAAATATTGCCGGTCCAGTGACATATCCCCTGCCGCTTGTAGTGTCCTTGGAGTGAGACTTCGGATCCATTACAGTTAAGGCTACAGAGCTCCGTACGTCAGCAAAAGAGAGACGTGTCTTATCAGAAGTTAGACGACGGTGATTATACGCTCCGATGTACAAGTAGTATGGCTGCTGCATGTATTCTTTAATGTTTAATGGCTGTTTCTCATAGCCAAAACCTGGAGCAAGCTTGGGACTAACTAGCATTTCCATATTCTCCTTGGACTTTAAAGATTGCTTAGCATCAAGGTCCTGAATGCTATCATATAGGTTATAGATGTTTCCTTTTGAAGTGTCACCTTGCATTTCTTTTACTATAAAACCAAGTGGAATAGGAAGGAAACTGAAGAGCAAATCAATAAAGTCTTCACTCGCTTCAGCGCAGCAAACCCTGTTCTTGGATTGGCTTACCATGAGCTTGACAAAAATCTTCCCACAATCATTTGTTTCTGTCTCTAACTTAGATTTTGTGAAGCGTACCTGCTCAAAATCTTCCTTACTCGGCATGGAAACTGGGTTCTGCTCCAAAAAAGCTTCTGTCAAAGGTTGCTTTGATACCAGCAAGCACTTGAGCAAGTTCAAGGCCTGAGAGAAGACATCAGATTATGAATTTCTGATATGTTTATCTAACGAATAACTAGCTAGACATAGTTGGTTTTGGGTAGGACAAGTGGTCATGACTTTCTTGGGTACCTATCTTACCTTGTCTACTCCCATGCTGAAGGTCTTCTCTTCAATGGAGCTTGTGTCAATGATCCCAAGTTTAGAAAATAAGGAAAAGCTTGCTGCGGTTGACGAGGGCATTACTTGCAATTCATCACTTACTATAAGTCGGTTTGGTCCTTTGACAAATACGCCTCTGTCTCGAGTATCAAGATCCGTCCTCGTCGACTCGTTCATTTCCAAAGACATACAATCCATCCGCTCTCCACAATTACAAATAGCAGTCTCATAATGACTTAGTAGCTTACAACCAGTACGGCAAACAAAACACATCAGGGGTTTACTTTCATCAATTTTCAGTCTTAGCATCTTGCATTGTTATTCTGCTCCATTTTGTGGGTGTAGCAGCATGGTCTTGCAAGCTTCAGTTCGCAGGTGAATCATCTCAAGATTTTCAACACTTTTGTATAAGTTGTTCATGCAACCTATCCTTGTTGTTGGTTGTTGATTACAGGTGAGCCTGACTATTGCTCCGATGGGCATCGTCAAGAAACTGAAGAGGACATCAACAAAATCCTCATTTGATTCAACAAAAACAACTCTGTTGTTTGTCTTGTCCACCAAGGCCTTCAAGCTGATAGTATCCATGGACCTAGCTCTGGGCTTGGCTTCTTTCTTTGGTCAAATCAGGCAACAACCTTCCCAATCAGTAGCTAGCACTTTGTCTAAAACTGGTGTAACCTGCACCGTAAAACTGCATAACATAAGCTATATGCCTACAACTGAAGGAAAATCGAAAGAATAAGAAACAAATTTAAAACTAAATTGGTTAACAATTCCGCTTATAACAAGGAAAAAAAAGGGTGGGGGGCGGGGGGCTTGATTGTGAAATGAAAAACTACTAATCCTAACATCCTCTTCATGAGATTTGGAAGACTTGTTAATCAATCATTTCCTGAAGTTTTGATAGCTTGAGAAGCCATTAAATTTGTCTTCTAGAATTCAATCAGTAAATTAAATCAGGTGTACTACTAAAATTACATTCTTTCATAATAAGGGCATAAAAATGGCAGAAAAGGAGAATTAGAAAGATTCCAGTACAACCGTTCATTCTGTTTCAATGAAGAGGGAAATTTCAACTTCAACTTCTCCACCTTGTTCTTACCAATGGGTCCCTGCTCACCCCATTGCATGAAAACATGACTTCAAAGAGAAAAAAAAAACTAAGAATACATGTAAACAAGTGCATTTTTTTTTTTTGAAAGTTGAAAACAACTGCATTAGCATTTAGTGGGTATAGGGTTTAGGATATGTAAACAAAGAATACATGTCTTGTGGCATTTAGGATATGTAAACAAGAATACATGTCTTGTGGCATCCAGACATATATATTTTGTATATCTCACTCCTAGAGGTGTTTAATGGGTCAAGTTGAGCCTACCAGGCTTCTTTCTCTAAAGGCAAACTTGAGCTAGATTTTGATCGGCTCATTTAATTATGATTTCATTGTTAATTAATAAAAAAGTATTTTTATATTGATATTTCAAATCAAAAACTAAAAAGTTATAATAATATTTTATTAATAATAAGTTAATCGAGCTTAGTTTAAGAATCTATACTTAAACCTGACCTAAATCAATGCAAATCCATGGATCTAGGTCGATATAACCCACTTTTGAACACTTCTATGTCGTTCTTAGCAGTGTTCAAAAATCGAGTCAAATTTATCCACCTCTCTTTTGAAAATAATAAATATTATTTTGTATTAAGATTTTAATATATTAAATATTTTTTAAAAAATTAAATAAAATAATTTATTTAACTGGGTTGAATCAGGCTCGAGCTTAAAACATTCCTACCCAAGGTCGACCCACAAGCTCGTGCGGGTAGCCTGGCCTGGACACCTGTAGTCACTCTCCCTTCAGAGGATTTACGTGAATTGCAACACGTCACTCTTGTCCTAACAAAAAAGCCCTCAGATAGCGTGGGAAATTGAAGGAATGTAACTTTCCTATTGCTATGGAAAGTTACTATTATTTTTCTTCTTAATTCAGCCCTAACCCAAGCCCTTTCTTCTTCTTCTTCTTCTTCAAATGAATTTCAGTTTAGTTTCAAATCATTTCTTGTACCCTTTTCTTTGATCTATGGATTTGAATTAATTGATTTATTATTATAATCCCTCAGTTGGGCTCAACAGGCAGAATCTTGGACGCGACTGTTATAAGCCAAAGCCAACATCTCTTGAAAACCAGAAAAGTGAAGGACAAGAATGTCCAGAGAATTCTGCTGTAGTGTCTGGAGAAGACCCCGACAGAGAATGAGGATTTTCCAGTAAGCTCAGATGAAGAAACCATGTTTGGAACCTTCAGTGTAGCAGGAAGGGATACTTCTGGAGGTTGAGAGGAAGGCTGGTAAGTTCATAACGAAGTTCAAAGAGCAGAGTAATATGATTATTTGGAAGTTGAGAATTCTTCATCCCCATGGTCCTGGCACAGACATTTCCTCTCATTTGTCTGTCTTGTCTAATTTACAATATATAGTTGAAAATAGGATTTTTTGTATTCTTTTTACTACTAGAATGAAGTTTCTGCAGAACCATATTCAATGGTGACAACATGGTTTGAATTATTAGTTCAAAAGCTGGACAATTCATTGACTTTTACTTCATCAGCTTTTTGATTTATGGATTGGTTTTCTGAATCAATACGTCTCAAAAGTTTCACGCTATACATTGTTGTCTAGTCATAACTAAAAAGCAAAAATAACTAAATATAAGAAATTATTTTGACTCATCTAATGCTTTTAACAATTAAAAGAAAAAAAATATAAACTTTGGATAGTTTGTTTTTATGTAAAATATTTTATGACAAAAATTTTAAGGATTTATGTTTGTTTGGAGGATAGAAAATATATTTAAGATGTAAAATATTTTACTTGAAGGACGTAGGATGTTTTTTAGAGAAAAAAAAAAACTTTGATTCTAAACCTAGGAGTATTAGGTTTTATAAATATTAATATTTAACTTAAAATATTAAAAAGTAAAAAAAAATAAATATTTAATTTAAAAAAAATTTAACTTAAAATATTAATATTTAAATTATTCAATACTATTAAAAGTTAAAAAATATATATTTTTAATAAAATCATCCAATGCAATTAAAATTTTTATTTGTAAATTAAATAAATCTTACTCATAATTATAATAAAAAATATTTCAATGATTGTCATTTGATGAATACACATCTATAAATAGGTTTCGAATGTTTTACATTTTGATAAATATTTGTATTTTTATAATGTTATGGTAAAAAAGTGATGAGTTGAAATTTTTTTTGAAAATTAAAGCTTACTTTCATTATAGATGTGTAGTTAAACGCTTTGAAAAATATCATTATTAATTTTTTTATTTTCATTTTCATTCTTAATTTTGATCCCAAATCAATGAAAACCAAAATGTCACCATTGTTTTGTAATTAATTCTTTAACACCCATATAATTCCACTAGTGGAAAGTATTTTTCATCCAAACAATAAAAAATGTTTTCAATAGTTTATCTAAACAATAAAAAATATTGAATTTTCTGTAAAATATTTTACACAAAAAATTTTCCCTAAAAAATTATTTTTCAATAACGGAAAAGTACCTTTCAGGAATTGTACATATTTAATGCATAATTTAATGTGCACAATACCTTTTGTAGGGTCGTACTTATAGTATATATAAAATATATTATTAACTATTAATAATCAATTGAAATAGCCGAAGATATTACATCAAGTAATCAATTAGAACCTAAATCGAATAAATCAAACCGAATTAATTAAATTTAATTAAATCGTTTGAAATTAATCTCACACCACTATTCCTATACATGATCTATTCGTTCAAAATGAAGTTTAGTTATAAACCAAAATTAAAAAAACAAATTACTTGTAGGGCCAACCAAAGGTAACTTATTTTGTCACCGATCTAATTATTACGAAATTAAAAATTACTTAAAAATATAAAATCTAACATTTACTATTGGTTCACAAGCTTGATTATATAATAAGATGAAAAATAAATAATATATATAACAAGACTAAAATTATATCCTAATGGTGTTTGAAGTTATTTTGGTTTAATATAATTTGAAACTTATTAATTAATTTTTTTTGGTTAAGTCAAGAATTTATTGATGTATTGGAGAGATAGAAGCGTTAATAAGTATCGAGCAAGGACAGTAGGTTTAAATTTGGTTAAATTATGCAAAGTCCTTATATTATAGTAAAGTGGTGAAATTGGTCTCTATATAATAATTTGTAAAAATTTAGTCTTTATACTTTTTAAAATTAACAATGTCAATTCAATTGTTAATAATATTAATTTTTTTTCGATTATTTATGATAACATGACATTTTCTTGTTAATGTGCCATTGAATATGATGATGTGGTATTTTTAATTTATTTGACAATATTCTTTTCACTACTTTAAATTATAGAATACAAAAATTTTCTTCTTTGCCTTACAACGCTCTTATTCTAAATTGTACTTTTGATCTAATTCTTTTCCAATTCCATTTAAAACCGTTAGCTTATATCGGATAATTTCACTTATGCAATTATAAAATTCATATCATTGAATGATTATGTCATATCGCATTATTATTGCATTATTCGTGAAATACTACATTATTTTTACTATGTCCTCAGATTAAATGTCACATCAATAAAAAAATACTATATCAATACAACCAAATTATATATCAGTATAGATAATAAAAATTTTTTAACATGTTAAATTAACATTGTTAATTTTAAAAAACATAAAAATTCAATTTTTACAAATTATTATATAAAGATCAAATCTATCACTTCGATAAAATATAAAGACTAATTATATAATTTGAACTTCAAATTTCTAGCCAAAACATCGCCACCCACCCCTAAAGCAAATAGTAGACTAGGACCATGCAACAAGTGGCTCATTTCTTTCTACTCCTTATATTTAAAGTTTTATTTTATTTAATCATTTTAAATTATATAGAATTGACTATGAATTTGACTTAAATGCTACCTAACTATATTATTATTTTATATTTTTGTCCTTAACGTTAGATGGTGTTTAGGGAATAGATGTATTTATATATTAGCCAGTACCAAACTAGTTTTTTTTTTTGTTTTTTTGGTTTCTATGATTTTTTAATTTTGAAAAAGAGTAAATAAGAAAGAAAAAGAATGTTACCTTCATGAATTGTACATATTTAATGCATAATTTAATAAGATCTAAATTCAAAGTTTTAAGATATTTAAAAATAAATATTATTAATTTACAAAAAAAGATAAACAATTTTTGTTTCTCTCTAACTTTCTCTTACTCAATCTCTTCCTCTTCTCCCCTCAACAACAATAGATTCAAAATTCAAAATTCTTAATTTTGAATCTTCAAAATAATATTTATTATACTCTTCTTCTTAATTTAATTCTTAATATTTATATCACTCTTTTCTTTTGAAAATACTTTCAAAAAATGGTAATATATAATGAATTAAATGAAAAAAGCAATTGAAAAAGGTGGAAAGCAAAACATCAACCCTAAAGAAATATAATTGCTTTATGGGAATATAAATGTAGAAGGTGGTTTACAAAACTTACCCAACCTGCTTAGCAACTTGCAACACACAAAAAATCTGTAGAACTCAAGCTTTCTTTCAATACCCAGTAAGTCCACATATTCCAAGTTTGCTGGAGATTAAACAGGACGAAACAAAAATCTACCCAGTGCAACCTCCTATTAAAACTATAAACAGATGAACCCAAAAAGAAGCCCTAAATAAAAATCCTTTCTTTCCTTTGCATGAGTCCGACAAATTATCACATTGAAACTTTGTAATGAGGTCTTCATAGTGTGGGTTTCAAAGGTGTTCGGAAAACCTCTTTTGTTAATCAAATAAAAGTAATAAACAAACAATTATAATATATAGAAAATAGTAAACTAAGAAGAAGATTGAAATAAATATTATCTTTAAGAATCAAAATTAAGAATTTAAAGTTTTGAAATTATAATAGGAGAAAAAGAACAAGAGAAGAAGGGATTGGGTGAGATGGAATTGGAGTGAGAGAAAAATTATTTTTATTTTTTATTAAATAGTAATATTTATTTTTAAGTCTCTTAAAATTTTGAATTTATTTTTTAGTGAGATGGCATCATTTGATGTCCTGATAATGTATGAGAGCTATACACTGTCAGTACATTAAATATTTTTTCAATTTATAATGTAAAATAACTTTTGTAGAGTATTACTTATACTATATATATATATATATATATATATATGGACCAAGTTGTAAATTTGTGAATAGGATAAGGGTATTTTAGTCATTAAATATTTTAAAGTTATTCCATAATTCACGAAATAGAAAAAATCAGGGGGAGAGTCGAGAATACTTAAAGCAGACTTCTCCTCCATTTTAAAGAATATTGATTCTTGAGAAATTCTTATTCCTCATTTAACTTTTAAACTAAACAAAGTTTTAGGGATTGGTTGGGAATAGAGAGGGAATAGCATAGCTATTCTCCATACCAAACTTGTACTTAAAGTTTTAAATTTATTTTTTAGTGAGATGACATCATTTGATGTCCAGATAATGTATGAGAGCTATACACAGCATCAAACATTTTCTCAATTTAGTATATACAATAACTTTTCTAGAGTATTACTTATACTCTATATAGAATATATTATTAATGATTGATTTTTCAATTGATTCAATTGTAAATATAGTATACCAATAATTAATTGAAATAGGCGAAGATATTAAATCAAGCAATCAATTAGAACCTACACTAAATTAATTAAATTCAATTAATTTTGATCGATTTATTTGATTGAAATCAATTAGTACTCACTCCATGATCTATTTATTCAAAATAAAGTTTAGTTATAAACCAAAATTTAAAAAACAAATTACTTGTAGGGCCTACCAAAGGTCACTTATTTTATCACCAATCGAATTATTACGAAATTAAAAATTATTTAAAAATATAAAATCTAACATTTACTATTGGTTCATGAGCTTGATTATATAATAAGATGAAAAATAAATAATATATATAACAAGACCAAATTATATCCTGTAGGTGTTTGAAGTTAGTTTGGTTTAATTTAATTTGCAACTTATTAATGAATTGTTTTTTTGTTAAATCAGGAATTTATTGATGTATCGGAGAGATAGAAACGTTAGTAAGTGTCCAGTAAGCACAGTAGGTTTCCATTTCTAGCCAAAACATCATCGCTTCGCCCACCCTTAAAGCAAATAGTAGACTAGGTCCACGCAACAAGTGGCTCATTTCTTTCTACTCCTTATTTTTAAAGTTTTATTTTATTTAATCATTTTAAATGT
Organism: Theobroma cacao; assembly: GCF_000208745.1. Lineage (NCBI taxonomy): Eukaryota > Viridiplantae > Streptophyta > Magnoliopsida > Malvales > Malvaceae > Theobroma > Theobroma cacao. The sequence continues at coordinate 35,761,767 of NC_030858.1, forward strand.
AAATTTGACTATGAATTTTACTTAAATCTTACCTTACAATGTTTATTAGTTTATATTTTTGTTTCTAACGTTAGATGGTGTTTAGGCCATAGATTTGTTCATATATTAGCTATTACCAAACTTTTTTTTTTGGTGTCTATGACTTTTTAATTTTTAAAAAGAGTAAATAAAAAAAAAAAAATTTTACCCCGAAGAAATTTGACTTTCAAAATACGAGTTTGACAAGTAATTACATAAACAGTGATCGAGTCAAAATTTTATGTTTGGGAATGAAAATGAAAAGTTTAATGTTTATAGGAATAAAATTATAAAATTTGTAAAAAATTTAAAAAAAATTTAAAATTTTAAAAAATAAAAAAATTATAAGATTTTAAAACTTTGGGGGACGAGCCTCCTACTAGCTCCCTCCCTCTGCCTCTGTACATAAAGTTTATTTTTTTTGAAAAGTGAATTTTATTAACTACACAACGAAAATGTCATTATTAGTTGCAAGCTGAAGCTGTGTGAGACTTGTTTTGACATGGAAATCGGATTTACAAAAAGTAACTGTACAATAAATGGACACAACTGCTCACAAAAAATTAGCAGCAATCCTGCCAAACATTCGGCCACCAAAAATAAGACTGGATCAAAAACTGCCTCAGCACAAGGATTGTTTATTGTTGTCAAACGTTATGTGGCTTTATATACTACAAACAGACTTGGTTCCTAATTAATTTGCATCTTGCAGTGCTCATTATTGTTGTGCCCTGTTCAAATAATATTGATATGCTTTTGGTTTGTTTATGTTTGTATATCACTGTGAAATCATTAGCACTTTCGACTGTTCCAAATATTATTGGAAATAATGAAATTTTAATTTTGGGTTCATTTACAGCCTTTCAAGAACAGAAATAAATTTAGTGATATTTGTCAAAAGGTTAGCAAAGTTGCCGCCGATGACCATTGATCTCCTAACCTTGCCTTTGCTCGTACGGCACTAATTTATTATGTGTGGTTTAATTTGTAGAAAACCCTTTCTGATCCACCCCTTACCAAACCTTTATTTAATTTTAAGTGCCAAGCCTTCAAGTAGTTAGGCATGACCAAACTTGTGTTTCTTAGCAGATAAACTTTTATTTATAAGCCCTTAATGTGTAGATTAAGCTTGAAAATATAGGCATCAAAATTATCAATATCTGAGACAATAACTTAACTCTTTTGTTCATCTTCATGAACTTTTGCTATGAAATTAGGGTGCTTGTGTCAGTCATCCAATGTAGATGAAGCAAGTGCAAGAGTTAGTTGAAGTTAATAAATGATCAAGAATATGTTCATAATTTTATAGTTGGTCTAGAAAAACAAAAGAACACATCAACTTTAATTTTCTATTTGGCTACGCACTTGTCTAATTGTCTTGTGATGATTGCATTTACAGTAGAATTGACAGTACTGTTTGTTGTTAAAGGTTTGGATAAATTTTCGATGGGGAATATTTACATTACGGGAATTATAATGAGTGAATTTTTTTTATAATATTATGATTTTTTTAAATGGTCGATGGATATGTATTTTGTGAGATTTTATTAAACATTGGAAATTAAAGAATTTGTAACCACCGTGGAGCGGTGGTGCCGCCAATGCTAGCCTTCTATTTTTCCTCTCTGCCTTTTTTTCTTACCTTAATTTCTCATCAATATAAAAAATACCCAGAAGAAGTTAAAAATCAAAGAAGCTAAAGAGGAAAAACGTTTCTTGATTTCTCAGTTGGCAACGTTTTTCTATCACTCGTTTGATAAAATGTCTAAAAAAGCAAAAAAAAGAGAAGAAAAGGTCATATTTCTTCAAAACCTTGTTATCGGATCAAAAGTGTATTTGATCATTTGAGGTGGAGGCAACAATGCAAGGTCAAAACCCGAGTTGAAGGCAAGAGGGGCAGTTGTGGCAGCAGCAGCAGCAGCAATGGTGGAGAAACAGGACGTTCAGGTTGGCCCTTATTGAAGGCCAGTCCATTATGGCTCTTCCCAGGTCCCACACATGAAGGTGGAGCAACTAGCAAGCTAGCTTTAATTTCGTATCAGGCGAGGCAATCTAATTATAGAAAGCTGTCGATTTTTCAAAACAAGGGGTTCAATCAAATGCCAAAATCATTCAAATCCAAAGATCCAAAAGTCTGACTAATTATTAATTACAGTAATCAAATCTTGATCACTATCCATTTTTATAGGGGGAAAACTGTCAATTGACAAAGACTGTATTCATCACGAGCTTATATATAGGAGTAGCATTCTCTTCACAAAAACAAAAACCCAAAACAAAGTGCTCTCTTCTCATTTCTTCTTTCCCACTTGAGTGATCGAAAATGGAGATGTGGTCTCTTTGGCTTTTTCTCATCTCTTTCCTCATTGTAAGTGTGACAACTTGGATTTATTGGTGGAGGAACCCTAGTTGTAATGGCAGACTACCTCCAGGTTCCATGGGACTCCCACTTATAGGGGAGACCTTTAATTTTCTTGTCACATCCAAGTCCATAGATATCCATCCTTTTATTAAGGAAAGAATGGAAAGGTAAAAAAGCACATTAATCATTCAACATGTAGAATTGGAAACTTTCATCATTTTAAGCTATTGCTTCGTATATAAATATGGGTTGCTAAATTAATCTTTCATTTCTTAATTAACTACTAGATATGGTCCATTGTTCAAGACAAGTTTAGCAGGTCGATCAGTGGTGGTGTCGTCAGATCCTGATTTCAACTATTTTGTGCTCCAACAAGAAGATAAACTTGTTGAACTATATTACATGGATACCTTTGCAAAGCTTGTTCACAAAGAAAACGTCAATGAAGGTGGCTACTTGCACAAGTATCTCAAGCGCGTGCTTCTGAGTTGCACTGGCCCTGAATGTCTCAAAGAGAAGCTGCTTTCTCAATCTGAGGAAATCATAAACCATGAATTGCATGAGTGGACCAAACAGTCAGAAGTAGAAGTAAAAGCCCAAAGTGCTGCTGTAAGTAATTCTAGCTTAACCAAATATACTTCATAAAACAGTAGTTGCGAAATAATATGAACCTTAGACACCTGTTTGAGGAGAGGAGGGGTAGAAACGGCTATAAATCAAGGTCGACTTATTATTACAATGTGTACTTAGTTCTTTTCTTTTTTTTTTTCACTAATTTGATCGCATTTTACAGATGACACATGGGTTTATTTCAAAGATTCTGATGGGTTGTGAATTGGAAAACTCAGAGGAAAACTTAAGTGAATATTTTTGTAGCTTCTTGCAAAGACTTTTGACGTTCCCTTTGTATATCCCTGGGACTGATTTCTACAGATGCATAAAGGTTAATCATCTCTATTACACCTGTTATAACCTTCTAAATTTTTTAACAAAATTTTAAAATCTTTAAAAACTAATATCTTTCTCTCTCTCTCTCTCTCTAAATATATATGCAGAAGCAACAAAAAGTATTAACGCTTATATCTCAGTTGCTAGAAGAGAGAAGGAAGTCTTATTCCCAAGGTTGTAATAATGGAGATTTTCTTGGTCAATTAGTGGAAGGCATGGGAAAAGAAGCATTTTTGACGCCGGAGTTCGTCAGCAACGTTATCTTTGGTCTCCTCGCTGCTACCATTGATACTCTTTCCTCCGCTGTTACTTTAGCCATTAAGTGTGTATTGGATGATCCATCAGCATTGCAACAATTAACTGTCAGTGATTAACTATCGAAATATGATCATTCCGAATGATTTTTTTTTATGTTGCGAACATTTTCATCGTTTTTATACGAAAAACCTTGATTTCTTTTTCCTTTTTATCTATTTTTTTGGGATATGATTTCACCAGGAGGAGCATGAGGAAATTCTAAAGAAAAGAGAAGGCACCAATCTTGGACTTTCATGGGAGGAATACAAATCTATGACTTTTACTCATTATGTGAGTTAAATGGCAACATTTTCTCAAAGAAAGAAAATTGATTTCTTTTCTAAGATTTTTAATTTATTATTTTATTATTATTAGGTGATTAAAGAAGCGCTTCGATTAGCAAGTGTTGCTCCGGGAATCTTCAGAAAAGTTATAACTGATATTCATATTAATGGTATAACTATTCTTATTTATAAATTGATCTGTCTATTTTGGATAATTAAACAAACCCCAAACATATATTTTATGATCAATAAAATGTTTCTTTATTTGCAGGTTATACCATACCAAAAGGATGGATTCTTTTGATTATACCTGCGGCCCTTCAACTTAACCCTAATATATATGAAGATCCTCTTACCTTCAACCCTTCAAGATGGAAGGTAGATACTATGTAAATCTTTTCCCAAGCTATTCTAACTTTACTTAAACTTTTGACTGACCCAAAGATGTTGATCGGATAGAAAATTGATTGAATAAGATTTTGTTTGATTGATAATAAACACAAAACCCTTACTCCACACAGAAACAGAATTAATAATAGTAACCTTAACACATGCAAACACAAATAGCAGAAATTTAAAGGATTGCTGTATAAGTTTGAATAATTGCAAGGTAATATTTCTCTTTTCTCATATTGTGCAAATCTTATAATTAAAGAACATGGGAGGCATTTCAATAGCGAAGAACTTCGTACCATTTGGAGGAGGGAATAGGACATGTGCAGGAGCAGAGTTCAGCAAGGTTCTGATGGCAGTCCTTTTACATGTCTGGGTTACCAAATACAGGTTTATATCTTTATTATACTACTATAAAATTTGTACTTTTATGATTATTTACTTATATATCTAGCTACTATATATAAAGTATATCTAATATAGTGTCTTTGTTTTATGAATTTTCAATATAGGTTGACAAGGATCAGAGGAGGAGACGTAGCCCGCACACCGGTTTTGGAATTTACAAATGGTTTCTTCGTTAAAGTTTCAGAAAAGCAGCCATGACTTGTTAAATAATGCATCAGATATCAAAGAATAAAAGTGGACGTATAATCGTACTCTTAAATGAAACTTGTTTGGCTGCTATATAAGTATTTGTGTTCCATATGTACACTGTAGTCAACAATTTGGTGGAAGTTTAATTTTCTTAATAAGCAATACTTTCCTTCGTTAAGCTATCAACTGATGCTGCTGTATGATTTATATATGACAACTTTCATATGGTATAATTAAGTTCTCAGTGTTCATGGTATTCAGTAAAAATTTTGGATGAGAATTTAAGTAACAGGAAAATAAGTTAACAATGGTTTTAATCTAGGATTATCATCTATTACTCAAGGGAGTAAAAGGAGATCTTAGATTCCACAAACAAGGGCAGAGGATTGTTACATACCTTAATATATAGCATATTTGGTATAGGAAATAGTTAAGCTATTCACTTTCTATTCTTATGTATTACTTATTCTCTTGTTTGATTGGCAAATGATCCAAGAAATAGCTATTCTCTTGTAATAGTTAAATGTCAAAATATCCACCTAGTCCCTATATTCATACATTTTATTTAGTTTCATCTCTGTACTCAAAAATAAAACAATTTAGTTATTTGATTTTAGGAATTGTTTCAATTCAACATCTCTTCTTAATGAAATTCAATTTTTTCGTCAAATGGATGATATCAGCGTTGACATAGCACTTTTGGTGACGTGACATCGGCATAATGACGTGGCAGTGCCACGTGACATCGAGGTGATGACATAGTAGTGACACGTGACAATGTTGACATGGCACTGACATTCTGATTAAGTAAGAAAACATTTATATATGTTTCTTAATAACATAAATATTTGATGCTCAAACATTTGACTCATTAATAAGTATATGAATCATCGACTTAAATATTTCTATTTTTCAAAACTTTTTTTAGTTTGGTCCCTAAACACTTCAATTTTATTCAATTTAATCCCTGTATTATAGATTTTAATTTGTTCAATTTAATCCCTATAGCGTGGCATAAATTTTTTATTAGAAATTTTTTTTTCTCAATTTACCGCGTTAGCATTGTCATGTGGCATCGACACATCAGCATGTTAGTGACATGTTATCATATTAGTGTCACGTGGCACACCACGTCATCATGTCAGTGCCACTTCATCAAAATGTGCCACGTTTGCGCCATGTTAGCAATGATGACATCTCCTTTAATGGTAAAATTGGATGTTGTTATGAGGAGAGACTAAATTGAAATAATTTTCAAAATTAAGAGATTAAATTGCTTCGATTGTGAGTACATAGACTATATTGAACAAAATGCATGAGTACAAGGACTTAGTGTGTATTTTGACCAATAGTTAGTCTTCAAAATCTTCCAAAAACAAAGCTTAACTAATCCCAACCCCCCATGGTATTTGTCATTCCATGGTTGGAGGAATAGCCTCTAAAAATGATAAGACAAAATACCTCTTATTAAAAATTTTAAAAGTAATAATATTTTAGTATTTTAATCATAACAATGTTTAAACTAAAAATGAAATATTAATATTTTAAAAATATGAATGTTTAACTTATTTATCTATTAATATTTTAAATTTTTAATTAAAATATAAATTAAAAAATGAAAATAGATAAAAAATAAAAAATTATACTAATATTTAAATATTATTAAATTTTAAAATTTTAATGAAAATAAAAATTAAATTATTAAAAAAATTTACTTAATTTTGTCTTTTGGTATAAATTTTACTAAAATATATAAAGAGTATTTTTTTATGAAAATAAATCTTATTATAATAAAGAG